>NW_028301604.1:21818181-22121212 GCF_987345545.1 Pholcus phalangioides | reverse complement strand
TTATGCACATTAAACTTAGGAATTCACGAGCTCTTTATTTCCAATATTTCTGAATGCAGAAAAAATGAATATAATGAATATGAATGAAATATAATGAATAATATTTTTTTCGGAAAATGACTTTTCTAGCAGTGATATCAAAACACAATTAAAATATTTGATGATATAATTGATGTATTTTATCAAAAATAAATCTTGGTTATTGGCTTGGTTATCATTGATTTTTTTCATGTATTTTTTTTCAACATGTAAACCTCTGGAAAGGATAAAACAAATTAATTTTTTTCTATTACATAACGACTGTGAAGGATGGAGGTAGCCTAGGTAATAAAATAGGTAAGCACGTTTCACAACGTCATCCATTCATTGTCCTTTCGTCAAAACAAATCATCGCGGAAGAGAAATTTTTTTTAGCGGTCTTTCTCTCTCGGTTTGATTTCGGTTGTTTGGCACAATTTGAATTTTTACGTTCAATTTCACGCCGAGATTACGTTTCTCACGGAGGTTTTTTTCTTTGCTTCCTCCTTTTTCTGGTTTTTGTGCCTGGTGCTGCTGATATTAGCTATTTACTCGATTTTCGTCAGGTCCGAATCCCTTGGATAATCGCTTCTCGGCAGTAACGGGAAAAATACTGCTACTACTCCAAATATCCTCGGGCTTTTTCTCATGCTCTCGACATTGTTTTTTGACTTTTACTCCGTACTGTGGGAAACTAAACAGACTTTATTTTCCTTTCCTAGAGTGATCCACATTCAAACCACATGGCCATGAGAAAAAACATAACTATGAAACGCTACTCGTTGAGGCTGATATCGGCAACTTATTCAATCGGACGAAGATGCGTGCATTAATTAGTGATCTCATGCACATAATTGATCAAAATAAATAAAATAATGGAAAAAAAAGTGATAAATGTTTTTGTTTAATAACTACGGTACACCGGAGTGAGTGAAACCCCGTAAATTACATTGGTTCAAATTCAACTTAACGTCTATGCTGAAGAATTCTTGAAAATATAGGTGCAAGAGTTTGTAAAATCATGTTCATTCTAGGGTTAGTGCTTAGAACATATTTTCTTCGGTGTCCCCTTCCCAAAATTTTTTAGCTGGCCGTGGGCTCTATTTAAATCGATGTGGGGTAAGTGGAACCAATGGCTAATTGTGCTTTACAATCACTCATAAAATAGTGATCACAAATGATTCACAAATGGAAGTGAAAACAAAGAAAAAAATTATTTGAATCATAAAAACAAGTTCTAACTCTTTACTATTCCTCAATTACAAAACTTATTTACAATCTTAGTATGTAGAAAACTCACAACATAAAAATCCTTCTAAACGTTGGTCGACATTATATGAGGCAAATAAAAAAGGAAATATGAATTTTTGCAGTCTGTCAAACTTGAGAGGATAAGATATAATAATAATAAATATGTCAGACCTTCATCAACTGTGATGATAGTCTTGACTTGGATGTTGGATCATTGAAAGGTAGATGTAGTAGCAATTCTTCCAAATTCTGCTTCCAGACGAGTCTTCGGTTATTCGCCCAACGAGCATTTTCACTGATTTTTCATTTGTGAGTTTGATAAGAACCCAGTCACCAACCTTCTTTGCCTCTGAAATGGTTTTTTTGTCACTAGGTCTACGAAATTCCGTTCTGTCTCTATTTCTCAACACTTATCTTTTAAGTCTATAGAAGAAGCCAGTGCTGGCATTCCTTTACTCAGTTTCGTATCGCTACATGGTAAGTGTAAATTCATTGGGTTCCTCTTGCCACAGTATATGAGAAACGCGAGGAAAAAAATAACCTCCTTAATTCATATTTTATCTTAACCTTTTAATTGACAAATATTGAAATATCCCGAGTCGAAAAATTTTAAGGAGTTATATTAAATAAATGAGGTAGGGACTATATATATCCTGAATGCTATTACGTGACAATAAAAAATTATAGTCAATATTTTAAAAAATATGGGTTGTTGCACTTCAGGGAAAACACTGTTTACCAACTTACTTTTCTATCATTGTTGAAGAATGTACAGACTGTGTGGAGGAGATATACAGCTGTTCAGCACAGCAATATGTGTCCTCCACACGTGGTAATTCCCTCCAAAATGAAAGGATCAAAAATTGTTCTTGCTTGGCTTGTCAGGAAATAGGAGACATGGATACCTTTGAGCCATTCTGCTGGTAATTATTGAAACTTAATGAACAGTTTACAAATAAAAATCGAATCTTTAGGAATTGTTAAGAAGTATCAATACCGAAACGAGCTCAAAATATACAATGTCTTTATTTGAAAATACAAGAAACTCATATTGCTTGAGAACACTACTGTCAATGATTAAGAAATGTTATAATTTTGTAATAATGATGCATTAAAAATAAGAAAGGCTGAACTTGACTATGAAATATCGATATTAGGCTGACTCTTACTTTTCAGGGGAAAAGTTAAAAAAAAAACAGGTAGTAACGCGATCAAAAACCTAACCTCTCCAAGTCCATAAGCTTAGTTCCAATTATGTCGAAGAGTGTCAATGATTCACTGTAGTAGGCCTTGTGTTTTTTCCAGAGATTATTAAAAGATAAATACATAAAACCACGAGCAGCTCAAATGAAAAGATTTTCTTAATAATCTTTAGATGTTTTTTTTTCTAAATGGCCTCACATGCATTATTTACACGGGGAAAAAAGAATTTCGTGCGTGGTTATTTCACGTTACTAATTCTTCAGCCTTTCAAGCTACATCGACAACGGCTGTCACTCTTTCATCGAACCTTTATTGTTCAATATGCATCTTTATCAAATGTGAAGCCAAATGACCATAGTAAAACGTACATGACGCCATTCATCATCGACATCATCTCTCTAGGTTTCATATACTTATATGTATGTAATTTTTTTTTGGATCTTTCTCCCATTTTTTTTCCTTGTTGAACTTACTTTAACTTCTTCTCATTCTTATTATAGTTTATCCTAGAAGCCTGGTTCATTTTATGTTTCTCAAGCAGGATTCCCACGAGCACAGTTGAGTTGTGAATTGAAGGCTGTTGTCAAAAATGAAAGAACGTGAAGAGTCGGCAGTTGTTTTACGCATATCCTGTACAAGTTGCATTTTTCGAAGAGAGAGAGAGAGAGAGACAGAAAAGTTTACTTAGGTTGGGTGAAGTCTCACTGAGTTAAGTGATGAGTAGACGACAGCTCATGAAAGAGTCAACCTTTCAATTTTCACGCCTGAATTCCACAACAAGCTTTATATGTTTTTTTTTTCGTTCCCGAAGACGCATTCATAGTACATATAGTGCTTCATTTCTCTCTGCCCCCCCCCCCCATTACTTGAGGCTAACCTTTCGTTGCCCTTCCTTATGCATTTACTTTCCACCTTTTATTTTGCCTACTTTTCTTTATTCTTTTTTTTAAGCATGTTTTCTTTTCTTCACATTTTCTATATCCTTGCATTTCCATCCCTCTCTCATTTCCCTCAACTCATCACATCACTTGTTGAGAACACACAATAGAGTTGGTTGCTGTTGCTGCTACACATCCTGGTGTAGCGATGTCCTTATTCAAACCCCCTCGTTCGTCTTCTTTTACGATATTTCATGCACACGAAAACACAACAAAGTTTATGTAAGCCGATCTTCTCGAAAATCTCACCTGAATAATGATGGAAAAAACATCACGTCAACTTCTATAAAACATACGAAGGATCCAAATCCAAAGTTTTTCATGAATTAAACATATAAATCTATATACAGTCATACCTCGGTTAACGAAGATTTTTTCGTGATTTTTCTGCCTCGGCTAACGAATGCGTATTCGGCTAACGAACATTTTCGTGGATATGGGTGCACGTGCTAACATAAAAGTTCTTGTGAGCTGAATTATCAATATTCATTAGAATTACTATCATTTAAGTCCGATTAACTCAGTCCACATCGGAATTTTTTTCCAGATGTGCCTACACTTCTCTTTATGAAATTTTTTGAACCATTTCATGTAAAATGAAGGATTCAGCTAATGCAAAATGCATTGAAAAAAAGGAGCCTATGTTTTCGGAGCGCGCTTTCTTTGAGTATAAGACTGAGCATCAAACTGAACAGCCTGGACACATTCTAGGAGCTTATCTTTCCTTCCTGCATGTATCAAACACAAAAATGATCTGATCAAATCACAAATGGATGGAGCACCTACGAACCCGACTGGGTTGTGTCAACACCAGACTAAAGCTGGTAATTGTTCAGTAGGCTACATAGAGTGAAAAATGAAAATATCTTCAATATCTCTCATCTTCCTGTAGATTCGCATTTATCCAATTTTGAAGCTGCCTGTTTTAGCCTCCAGTCAATTTTTTGCCTTTTTTACAGCGTCCCTCGGTATTTTAAAGAACTTATCTTTAAATTTTGGGCAGAACCTGGAACGAATCAAACGATTTTTCATAGAAACCAATGGGAAATCACGTTTCGACTTACGAAGATTTCAGCTAACGGATGCGATTCCGGAACGAATCATCTTCGCTAGCGAAGTATAACTCCGTACAGTGATACAAATACAAATAAATAGAAATACAACGCCACAACAGGCAAAATGCCCAACGAGGTGGCTGAGAAAAACCATTACAGTACTGGCTTACAAATTTATCGGCCAGCGAAGATTTTTTTCGTGATTTTTCTGCCTCGGCTAACGAACATTTTCGTGTGTACGTAGTATTCAAAAACTTACGGGCAAATTAAAATTTAAACCTTGAAACAAATTTTGGGCCGTTTCTGGAACGAATTAAACGATTTTGCGTAGCAACCTATGGGGAATCACGTTTCGGCTAACGAATAATTCTAACATAAATATTCCATTTATTAACATATAATATATACAATATTATAATTTTAACATAAATATTCTATTAAATATATTAGTATTCAAGTAAACAAAAATTATTTTCCTTCAGAAACAATTACAGTTTATTTCAGTGTTCGGTCGTGGGTAAAAAAAAAGGCACTAAACATGTATAGAATATAAAAATGAATCATCTTCGTTAGCCGAGATATCACTGTATTGTTCACCTTTCAACCGTGTTCAGAACTCCTTTTTTAGAGCATGAACTCTTGAAAAGCTTTGCTCAAAACCAATGTATCATAAAAATACCGCGAGACTGAATCTCTACAACGTAATAAAAGCTCTCACGGAACCCTTGATGGTTATGAGTAGGGTGGCCAGTTGTTCAGGTTTTCCAGGACAGTCCCAGTTTTGTGCTATTAAATTCACTGTCCCGAAAAAGGCTTTCGGGATGCCTGTTTGTCCCGGTTTTCCCTTGCGCAATAAAATAGAATTATTTTCAATAATTATTTAGGCAGAACCATTCATTCCAATTCAACCAATTTCATTCCTTAGTTTTTAATTTTAATTGATCATTTTTGTCGCAAAACGGTCATTTTCTGCACACGAGGGCTAATTAGACCGGGACCTACAATTTATTGCCGATTCCGAACGGCAGGCTTGTTTTTTATACTCATCGAGAGGTTGGTGCGCTAACCGCTCGATGGGGACGGCTCAGTAGATGACGATATGAGTCCCAATATGCACATATATTATGTATATACAGAGGAACTTCGGTTAACGAGCGAAAATTTTGAACAAATTTTGATTCGATTAACGAGCACTTTTATTTATTTTCACGTTATCAAAACTGAACTTATGGGTTTTTCGCTTTCGTCCACACACTACAGTCAAATTGTGGGTAATATTATCCCTTACAGTCTTCGGTCAGCGTGCCCAACTCGAAAAATGCACACACCCGTACAAACGTGACCGTTTACGGTACGAAACTAATACAAATATACAACGCCACAACAGGCAAATTGCCCAACGTGGTGGCTGACTTAAGAACACCATGGATCCCCGATCCATTTTTTGGAGGCCCTACCTACTACTGCTACACCACACATGCACCCCGCCCACACCCCCCCCCCCCGCAGAACCCCTAACGAATCGGTACATGCGGGAATGTGCGTGTACGTGTAGTGAAACCTGCCGTGAAGTTATTTTTTGTTTCTCTGTAATGCTTGTTATGTGTAGTGCTGCTATCTGCCACCAGTTTTTCTAACTATGAGTGAAGTGTATGATTGAATGATTTATCGTTGTAGGACTGTTGCTCTCTGTGGCGAGACATTTTAACGGGGAGATCGGCTCGCATTTGTGCCTTGTAGTTGGGAACCACAGAAAACCTACTTCAGCCGACCACCACTGTGGGGTTCGAACCCGGATCCTTGCAGCGCGAGTCCGTCACTAGATGTAGCATTGTGCATTGTGACCACACGTACGTGCACTTGAAGTTTTTTTAAATTCTGCTTGGGGAAAAAAATGTGGGCTGATTGCATTATATTGAACGTGACTTTGAGGGGCTAGCTCATTAACAAAGGTCACCATTTCTGAAGAGATTGTGTCCTTGTGGGAGACTATGGGACTGGAGGTACATGAGCCCGACATCCATGAACTAGTGGAGGAACATAGTCATATCCATAGACGAACAGATGGATTTCCATTGCACGCAACAGCAAAACCTTATGCAAAAGATCTCGTCTGAGAAAGACGAACAGAGAAATAAGGAGTCCCTCACTTCAAATGAGATTAAGAGATGTGTGGCACGTGGGAATCTTTGTAGAAGAGAACCACCCCAAATAAATCTGTAGCAGTGCGAGCAATAGATCTGTTCAACAATAGTGTGGTTTCTCATTTCCGAAAAAATAAAAAAAGAGACAAAAGCAAGTCATAGACAGGGTTCATAGACATAAGGCATATTATATTCTATGATAGAGGGTTCATTTTTAAAGTCACACACGCACATATACACAAAAAAGTTTACAGATTGTGAGAGCAGTTGCGTAAGTCGTCTTAAACGATAGGCTTTATTATTGATTATATTATCATTGTGTTGCATTATTGAATGAATGACGTTTTTATTAGGCATTTTCATGTGAATGAATTATTGTGGAACAATTATACAAGTTTCCATTATTTCCTATGAGGAAGTTTGATTCGAATAACGAGCAGGTTGGCAGAACGAATTAAGCTCGTTAACCGAAGTTCCACTACAGATATATTATTTTTTTTTACGTATATATTGGAACTCAAAATTATAAAAAATTTTATATGAATTGTGAAACAAATATTTTTAAGTTATTTCCTATTTCCAATTTAACATTTAGCTCGTTAGATATTTTGCTCAGAATTTATTATTTCACTGTCAAATTTGCTATGGTAACATTGTATGTAATTGAAGAATACCGAACCAATTGCAATCTATTGTATGTGAGAGTTTAGTTATACCATACGCAGAAGCACAGGCGGTGGAATATGAATATGGGACTTGGAGTAGGCTACTTGAGTTCCAACTCCCTCCCGCGAGCAAATTGTGAATTATAGGCTAATGTTGCGACTCCCCCCACTTCCTTCATACACCAGTGATTCTCAAAGTGTACATCGCAGTGAGCTGGTGATAATTATGTGTGCTTGTTCGATGCTTAGCAGTTCTTAGTTACTCTCCTGGCGCGCCGCGGATCAACGTTGACAGCGACTAGTACTAAACCGCACAGGCACCTCGTCCTGTACTTAGGCTTACACATATCGGAATGTGCGTGTATAGTGAACCTAACGTAAAGTTTGTTCCTATGAAATGCTTGTTATGTCTTGCTTGTCGACGGACGTCCGGTGACCATAGCCTCATCCTGATTTGTTACTCGTTTTGGTGCCTCTGTGTTGAAGTGTCATAATACACACGCACACAGTATTTTAGGATTGTAGGTTTGCAATTTTACTCTGTAGTTCCTATAAAATAAAGGTTTTGAAAATGTCCCAGTTTTTATTAATGGATTGTCAATAACGAATTCCGGGATTTGTCCGGGTTTCTGAGTTATGAGGCTGTTTCGCCTGAATTCGTTCGTTTTGAATATTTCTTTAATATAGGCGTACAGTGTGGCCCGTGAAGCCAGTGAGTCCAGTTTAAAAACTCAACATCCAAAAAAAAATCCAAAAGAATTATTCAGTAAAAAAAAATTGCAATGCAATGCTTCTAGAATTCCGTGGTTGAAAAGTCCACAGTGTTTGGGAGACGAGTTCGGGCGAAGAAACTACGGGTATTAGCTTTTCTCGGTTTTTATGTCCAGCCAAAATGGTCTGCATTTGGTTAAATAACACTGTTTTGTCAAAATTAGAAATTAAGAACAGCTGATCAGTAACAGTCATCAATAACAACAAAAAAAAAATTTTTATTTGCAAGTTCTCTGGGCTCCGGGATTTTTAAGGATTCCGTGTCGTTTGATTCCGCAGAACCTCAAAAAAAACTCTCGTGGAACACCCTGTGTTCCGCAGAACACCAGTTAGAAATCTATGTTCTCTAGAGTCCGGTGCCTGCTCCAAGTGGATTCGGGCTCTGGACAAACACGCGAATTTTAAGCCCCACCTTATATATAGCATTCTTTAGAGCAGTGGTGCGCAAACTATGCGTCGCGTCAATGAACTAAGGAGATCGCGAGAGATTCTCCAAAATAAAAAAACTTCCAAATAAAAAATTCATTTTTATTTAAAAATATATTAGAACTACAAAATGTCGCTATTCAGTTGAGCTAATTACCATGTATCGTACAATATGATTTTATCATATTCTACTTGTACAATAAATAATCAATATATCGGCTCCGTCATGCAGAATCACGAACGTGCAATGTCCTTGCAAAAAAAAGTACGCGGGAGAATCACCGGATTTCAAAATTGTATATTTCTTAAAAATTAAAAACACAGAATGGAATGATAAGTAATATGTGAATATATGGGGGAAATGTGTCTACGTTTTATGAATTTTTTTTAAATGATCTATTTCAAGTGTAGAATCATTTTGAAATTGGATGATTCTTTCTTAATCACCCTGTATACGAAAATCAAGGACCATACACCTCGCTACACTTCCATTTTACATAAGGGATATCAAGTACATCAAAAAACAAAGTATGTATTTATGATATTTAAAAAAGTGAATATCTTTGGAAGTGAACACCGCCTAATTAAAATCGGAACAACGTTCCGAAAAGGGCTTTCAGGACAGCACGTTTACTGGCAAAAAATCGAAATGTCAGCTTATGTAGGGCTCGCCTATAAATTTTTTGGTCAAGAGGGGGGTGTTGCTTTAAAAAGTTTGCGCTCCACTGCTTTAGAGCATAGCCATAGAATAGGCTTATTGTGTAATATTTACGTATAATAACTATCAAAACAAGCTCTAAAGTAGGCCCATACTATGGCCCTGACCTTTGCTTAGTTTGTACATTCATAAATTAAAAAAATAGAAAGGTAAAAAACGCGGCAATACTCTACAAAAAGGGGAAGGGGAAGACTAAAAGACAGCCAGTTTTGGGGCCGCTGAAAACTTGTGGGCTTTTGGCATATGCTCCGTTTGCCTATGCGAGAAACAGGCACCGGCTTGGGTGGACTATCGATAGTTGCATGTGCATTGGGTAGCTACTATTGAAAAAATAATTGTCTTACTCAGAAATAACGTTTGTCAGGTTTAAATGAATAACTGCAGATGTGCAATACTGTTTTCAAGGAATCGAAAACTTGAAACATTTAAAATTTTTAATGCGTTCAAATACACAAGCGTAAAAGAAAAATATATATTTGTGAACGGATGCATGGTTTGAAATAGGCTACATTTACGGCTATCGACAACTTGGAGCAGAAACAATTTGACCAAGTTGAAGAAAATTTGAAATTTTGAAAACTTTACTCGCAGCGAAAGAAGGGTCAACATCGTAGACGGAGTTGGAAAGAACCGCTTTTTCTAATAAAGAAGATCTCGACTAGATGTCGAAGGAACAAGTTGTATAAAAGGGCACAGTTTGTGTTCAGCTCCAAGATAAGAAAGGGCAATAAAAAAAGGGGGGGGGAGGGCAAAGGGAAGAAAGATCCCCCGTTGTATTTGCTTGATGCAAGGGTGGCTATTTGTAAATGGTCTTTCAAGAGAAACCAATAGATTGTCATTGAAATCTGATACACTCCACCTATGTTTGAATAGCTTACAAGACACTTTGAAAAGCTCCTCAGAAAGTGGAGTGGAGAGGATTTGTTTCTGTTTTGTTAGCTCCCGTGCTGTGAGTCCCCTCCCATAGTACGAGAGAAAGGAGTCCTTTGTACCGATGCTCAGGCGCGAAATATGGGCTCTTTGCAAACCTCACAATAGCTTTGGAGGGTAAGTCACAATGGGCGCTCCATCATTGCATTCAGTGGATCACTCCCACCGACGGTTAACCCACTTCATCATTGAACTGCCAAACATGCCAACATCACTTGAAATAGACGTTTAGCCGCTGGCGAACCTAAAACGACAACACAAGCAAACTGCGTATGATCCTTTTGCTACTGTTCGACGTGATTCTTTCGAGAAGTTTTATACAGATACTGTATATACAAGCATACTCCTTTCGACTTTTTTCGGTTTTTTAACAGTAAATAATAATAATCAAATCGCATCCAATGAAAACGATCACACAGATTGGACAACTGTTAGACAATTTTGTGCTCAACTTCATACCCATTTATTCATTTAAAAATTCAGTTCCTAAAAATTATAGGACGAAAAATAAGAAAAAAAAGATATTCTTTTTTTGTTAATTGAAGGAAACGCGAATCTTCAAGAAAGAAGGTAATCTTCAAGGTGATGGCACGTGACTGCTAAACAACCACGGCAAAGTAAGTTCAATCGCGAGGTGATGACCTTTGGTAATCTCCCCACCATCGGGTATATAAATTATGACTTCGTAACTCAGTCGCATTCGAGGTTCCTTTCCCTCCCCCTTCGTGTATTTACTTAAGAAGGTGACATGCCGATTAATTGCTCTGCAACACAGCGATTTTCTGGGGTCATCAGGATTAACTTCTCCCGTTGCTTCTATCAAAGCAGAAAAATCTCTTGTCTTCATGTTCCACGAGACTATTAGTAATAATAGAAGTCTTAAGACATACATACTTCGATCAAAGAATCCGTCTACTTATTTCTCTCTCACGTAGGAAAAATTAAAAAATCTTCAAAGCTCACGATCTCGGATCAAGGGGAAAAATACCCAACAATTATGTAAAATGTGATTTTTATCTTGAAGATTTTGTCGCTAGGAGCGATGACCATGCTTCTTTCTTCAATGAAATTCACAAAAAGTGAGAAGTCTGCCATCTGGTAATGTAAGATACCAATTCAAACTTTTTGTTTTTCTAAAATATTGTAACGTTAATTGTCATAGCGTTTTTAGGTCGATATAAAAATTTGATTCAAGAGTTCTTTTCAAAATTATCTCAAGTTTTACGAGTAATTTTTTTTTTGGGTTCTGCGAAACCAAAGAACTTACTGCGCCAGTAAAGAAGTTCGTGGATCGCTATAGAACTTCGCAAGATCAAGGTTGTGTTTTACAAATCGTTTTGCAATTATAGTGCTTAAAATAACGAACGTAGTCCGAAGCAAACACGGATACAGATCTTATAGGTCTTGGAATGAATAGGCGATGTATGTTAATACTTTAGAAGAAATCGAATTGTAAATATAATGGCGCCAAGTGTAATGCACCTGCCGGAAGCCTAGTTCCACTTCACCGACTATTCGTCCTAGTCTATGCGTGTGCATACGTTATGTGTAAGGATTGTATTTGTACGTGCTTTTGTTCTCGCCCAAGGTATTTTCTAGTTCTTGTGTCGGCGTAACAATCGCAGCTCACGCAACTGCACTTTCACTCTCGCCGTCACTTTCCCGACACACACAACATGCCTCTCTTCTTTATTTTTTCAGAGCAGCCAAAATATACTCTGCTGCGCATACACACACATATCAATTTGCGCGTGTACAGCGGGGTCAAATGTCATCATATTTCGTGGAAAGTGCAGCCCATCGCACATGCCGCTCGAGGTTGATATTTATGTCTATTTTAACCCTTATTTGTAGCTTTCTTAGAGCATACGCTCGCTGTTTTTCTCGAGTGTGAGAGCTAAACGTAATTATGACAAAATTTAATTGCAATATTATAAAGGAAGACCTCCTCGGTATAATGTCACCCTTGAGAACCGAATAAAAAGCATTTGAGTGTGGAGTGACGGTTGGAAAAACCTTTTTCTTCGCTATGAATTTACTGAAAAAAATCAAATTATTAATTAAAAAGGGCCTCTTAATTAAAAGGGAGAAGAAAGTGGGTTACAAATGGGTGCATGGGTAAAAAGGGTTGAGAAACACTCGTCTACAGAAGTGTTTCTCATTTTGGACTTCCGATTATTTACCGTTGGAGAAATTTCAAGGACTGTTCAAGAAATTAAAAATAAAATGTATATTACATATCATTTTTGTATTTAATACTTTTAAACTTATCAAACCTTTTCATGCTGCAAGACCATAATCAGATATAATCCTATATAATTAACCTATTCTCGCGTTTATACATTGACGTTTTATGAAACTGTTCTCAGTTGGAACAAAAATAAGCACAAATGTCTCTCTCATTTCAGAAAAGCAATTCAATTCACAAGGAAATATTAAAAGGATTTTGTTATATCATCTTTGTAGTTCACTAGGAGTGTGGTTCACAAACCTTTGTCAGCCGCGGCTCTCTTACCCATTTCATGGTTCAAGTGCGGCTCCCCAGAATAGTTTGATAGATATTTTTTCATATAAAGAACCACTTTAAAGCATCACACTTTGAGAAATGCACACAAATCAATATCTCCAGCTCACCGCAACGCCCTGGCAAAGGTTGACGATGCTCCTAAGAGCCGCGGTGCACACATTGAGAATCACTGCACTAGGGTTTGAATAATTTAAAAAAATGAAAATGTATGTCAGTCCAAGTCCACACGAGTAAAACTATATCATCAAAAAATCAGCAAAATTGTCGAACGAATCATCGAAAGACGTGATCTCGCAGGCACCGATTTTTATTTTTGATTTATTTATTTGATCTTTTTACTTTGGTTGTTACCGATTTACGGTTGGCTGCTTACATGTGTTATGGGCCAGAGAGTGAATACACTTCCATTTATCTATAGCTATGATCGTTGCTGATTTCATTGCCAGTATATACATGTTCGTCTCAAGATGGTGCATACGTCAGAGTGGAGAGACGACACGTCCCTCTTCCTTCCATTGTTATTTGATGGTTGAGAAGGGGCACAGTCCATCCAAGGCCAAGTTCTCGCTCGATACGAAATTCGTTGCTACAAGCATACGTGCGTACCTCACATCCGTGTGAGTTGTCTCAGATAAAGTTTTATCCACTTCCGTTCTCGCAAATATAAATGAAAGGAAACCCTTGCAAAGTCACGAATACTGTGTGTGAATCTCCCCAACACTGAGGACCCTCCATCGTCTTTTATAAAGAAGCTAATACAGTGCTTGCATAAACGAATCGCGAGTCATAAAGAAATCTCGCCAGAGTCCGTAAATAATAGATTTTTCCTCCTCAATCGTTTCAATGACAACTTTTGCCTAAGCTTTATTTTTCCGATGTCTCTCGAGAACAAAGTTGACTTTTAGTATCAAATGTTCCCGATTGGGAACACGTGTTTGATTGTTTAATGTAAAAAATACTTTTCTTTTCAAAGATTCGATCTTGACCTTTTACGGGCCGATTTCTATCAAATTGATTTTCATTATATTTTTGTTTTTATTTTCCTTTCTGATTTTTTTACTTTTGATATCAATCGGTAATATTAACGAAAAATATTTTCGTGAACTTTAATAAATACAGTGGTGCTCAAATGTTTTTCGACAAATGGCAATAATGTTTGTTGCACCAATTCATTTTTTCATGCACTGTCCTGACCTTGACATATGGTAAGGAAGATATTTATCAACACCTGTAGCTGAAATTTGTTTGTTTGGGGTTAATGAGCTTTTATTGTTAAACTTTTGTTTTTGGATCGATCGAAAATGTTTTAACAAATATAGTTTAATCAAATATGGAAGTAATTATTTCTTATTTAATATGAATTTAGTAGGATCATGCAGAATATACAAAATGAAAACTCTAAAACTTAAAAATATCCGGTGGATTTTTTTTCCGTAAGAAAGCGTAATTAAGGTTTTAAGTAAGAAGTGAAGTCAAGCTCAATGTGCAAGTATTTTTGGTATTTCAAGACAATTCATAATTTTTAGAACCGTGTTTAATAATCTCGGGAACCTATAGAAAGGTATTTACTTTCAATGCTACCAAAGAAGACAACAGATAGGATCGATAAAACAATAAAAATGCAAACAAAAAGATAGATCCCAAAATGTTCACTAGGCGAAGAACATGATGAATTTTACTCAAAACACGGACTGGATGCAAGTGTACCACTTGTAAAACGTTGGCTGAACATTATGGGTTTGTTTGGTTGTCTTCTCTCTCCAGGTGAAAAAAAAAATCGTTAACACTTATTTACAGAAGGGCAAAGGAAAGGGAAAATTATGCCAATCGTGTCTTATTGACGAGAGAAACAATCCTAGGTGAAAATAGATAATATATAATAGACCTATGAGGCCCTTATACAAATACAAACACCACAACACACAAAAATGCCCAACGGGGTGGCTGAAATAAGATGCCCATAAAAAATATGGATGTCGAATATATATCTAAATTACATCAAAAATACAGCAACCGAATAAGAGCAATAAAAAACCAATAATTATGATTAAATATAAATCTACATACTGCCCATAAAAAAAGTATGGTTGAAAATTCGAATTCAAATTTCGCAGACACATTTATGGTTGTCAAAAGATTTTTGAGCACTACTATATGAACAGTGTACATATTCCTATTCAAAAACAAAATATTGGATTTTTTCCCTGGAAAATGGGTGAGACTTCCGAAAAACAGATTTCTATCATAAAGAAAAATTAGAAATAAACCGCCAACATATCGACGATGATAACCCGATTTCTTGTTGGATCGAGTTTATTGCGATTTATCAGGTTGGGGAACAAATGGGAGATAACATGCCAACATTTACGGCGCGGCAAAATTTGTCCGATTTTGACCCTATTTTCCTGTTTGTCCACTTAACCCACGTCCAATTTTGCACCATTGCCAACTGAATGACATTTTTGTTTTCTAAATCAAGTTCGTAACCTTATACTTCGAAGAACAAAATTGATGACTTTTTTAATCAATAAAACATATATTCCCAATTAGAGACATTGGGGAAACAGACATGGGCTAATTTATAAAAAAAAACAACATTGTGTTGTCCTGATTTACTATTTATGCTTGAAACAAATAAATAAATAAGTTCTTAAAAAAATGTGACAAAACCATTAACGCAGAAAAAAATACTGCATCCCTGCTAGATGCAATGCTATGAGTTGAAATTGTTCAAAAGAGATGAGGTTTCACTGCTTGATCAAAGTGAAACATCACACTTGTCCAGAAACAACAGTCCAAAAATTACGCTGTTTCGAGATCTTTTTGTCACCCACAGACGCATAGAGGGCAGGGCACAAGATATCCGTGCTCCCCCGCTTCCAAGATGATCAAAAATTAGAAAAATGTTAAATAGTTATGTAAAACAATTAAAATATCGAAAAACAAGATATATGTACTTTTATATGTTATCTTAGCTACCTTCCATTAACTTAAAATGCTTTTTGAAGGTTAGTAGATCCTACGTACGCTCTGCTCACCCACCATACTCCTGAATTCAGAACAAGTTTTGGTAAAAGGTTCAACAATGCAGCAACCGTCACAAATGTCTGAGTTTCTTCAACTGCAAGACTTCTGTAACCTCTTCACACTTGAGCCAAAACTGACTATTAAAAGAAATTTTTTTTTATTGGTTTGTGATTATTGTGTGTCAAAACGCCCTTTGAAAAAACATTTTTTTAAATAAATTGATTAATCAATTAATTTGGGTCGATATCTTTACTAAAACCATTTGAGTTATTAAACATCTTAACTTGAAAAAATAATCATTAAAAACCATTTAAAACCGTTAAAAATAAAGTACACATATTTATACCGCTGGATCGAAGAGAATAATGAATGCTCTTATATCTAAGATGAAGCATATATATTATCTCTAATATGATCTATTTTTATTAACAAAAAATCTGTTTCCACAGAATTGATATTATTATTGGAAATTTCATCACAAAATTTTCATTAAAAAAATTCAATTACAATAATCTAAATATTACATAGGATATTATCCGAGTAATTTACACAAATTATCCAAACGGAAAAGCTATTCAAAAAAAGCACCCATTATCTCTATTTTATGCCACTAGAAATTTCATGTATTTTCCTTTTGTTATATATTTTTGCATGAACACACTTTTCGCCGTTTGCAATGACAAACTTTACTCACAGCTATTCAAATGAGCTATCGAAAATCGTGTGGCTCCAAAAGAATAATGGATTCACTCATAGACTAATTGCCGAAAACGCAACGCGTAAATCGCGCAACAACAGAAATCTAGTAAAAAGAAAAGTCTCTTTCATCATTCAATTGAATTAGAACTCGTCTCTCTCATTTTGATGAATGACGATAATTAGGAAATTTATTTAGGAAAAAACCATCTTAATCATGATCATCAACACGATCACTCGATCATCTCGACAGCTTGTAAATCGACGAAATGTGACATCTGTAACGGTTTCGCTTCACAGTGCAAAGAAAATGATGAGCGTTTACATTTGCAGTTTGCACGCGTGTCTCTTTCTCTCTCTCTCTCTCTCTCTGTATCACTCATATAAATTGTGCATAACTATTCACGAAGCAAATAAATGTATTTCGAATTTGAGATTAATTGTGTATAAGAGAAGAAAATCATTGACTTCTGTAGTGAAAACGAAAACTCAAATTTTTGAATTCATAAACAACGGTCATAAAAATAATGAAACTTAGTGACCATCGTAACCGTAAGGCAAAGAAGCAACATTCTCGATCTTCCACTACTGAGTAGCCTATTTAATTTATAGGAATTTTTTTAACCTCATGAAAGACATCCGACTGCTATTTTACAGATCCGTTTTCTGAGAGTAACTATTTTAATCCTTTATTAGCAAAGTTGAGTTGAGCAGTATGAGTTTCTTATATTTTTCAAATAAAGACATTTTATGTTTTGATCTCGTTTCGGCATTCATGCTTCTAAGCAACTCCTAAACATTCGATTTTTACTTGTATGTTGTCCATGAAGTTTTCACAATAACCAGCAGAATGGCTCAAATATACATGTTTCCTATTTCTTGACAAGCCAAAGCAAGAACGATTTTTGATATTTGCATGTTGGAGTGAAATGCCAAGTGTGGAGGAAAGATATTGCCCTGAATTCTTCAACAATGATATAAAAGTAAGTTGGCAGGTAATAAATGGCATTTTTGTACTATACTAATCTAGCTAAGTCATATAAATACAGTATGTTGCTAAAAATTCAAAACGCCCCATATTTTCGTAAATATTGACACAATTTTTTTTTTTGTCATGAAATGACATTCAGGGTAATGGCATTCAGGTTTTTTCACATTTGCTTTAATATAACCCCACAATTTTTTTCCCTGCAGGATAGATTTATGCTTGCCGATTAAAGGGTTAATAATAATAATAATTCCACTGCCATCAACAACGAAAGCCTTTCGCTTGACAAAAAATATAGCTGGCAAGACAAAATATGTAATTGTGGAAAATTCAATTTTTGGTACCCTTTGTGGTCCAAGGACGGAAATAATTTTTCTTGTCTCTCTCCGAAGCGAAACAACGAACGCAAACACGATTCATTTCAACCAGATTTAACTGGAAGGTACAGTATTAAATGTGTTAACACTTCAGTATGCAAAAAAATTATACTTTTAGGGAAAAAAAATCGCTCCCAAAACTTTAAAGTTCCGGCCTTCCCATACACACATTACATAGATGTTTTAAAATCAGAATCTCTCCAATATCGAAAATACCCTAACATACGGCACTCGTATGCGTCCGACAGTAGACTATCGATCTTGGACGATGATCAATACAATGATTAAAATCAGAAAAATTTGTCTCTAAATCATACATACTCAATTCATGGCCGCGGGCCAAACGTGACTCTCGGATTTAGAGGCGTACGCAGGATCGACTTTCGGAGGGGGCACAAAGAGCTTGGGGCAAAAAAAAAATTTCCCCAAGAAATTTCAAGTTACCACCCTTCAAAAAGCATTCAAATTAACAGAAATTTGTTTATATGGCATACAAAAGGCACATTTTCTTTCGATATTTAAATTTTTTCACCGAAATACTGGAGGGGTGCTCACAGGTTCTCTGAGCACCCCTCCTGCGTACGCTTCTTCTCGGAGTCATTTGATATGGTTCGCGACAAATAGCAAAATCATTCAAGTAGTCAACGAAATATCTCATCAATTAAGTGGCTCGTTGCGCATTTCGAGATTACTTCAATGTCTCACGATACATTTCCAGATCACTTAAACGGTCCCACGTACATTTCCAAATCTATCGAGAGACCCGCAGTACATCTCCAGTTCACTTAAGGTGCTCGTGGTATATTGGAAAGTAGGGGAGATTTAGCGGTTTTGGTGCACAATAGGACTGCGCATTTGCTGCGCATCAAACAATAGGGCTCCCCACTTGCTGCGCATCAAACAATAGGGCTCCCCACTTGCTGCGCATCAAACAAATGGGTGCTTCGCACTTGTTGAGGCTCGCTAGATGGCGCTTCCTATGACGTCATTCCTAAATTATCGTTCTTGCCTATGATGTCATTCCCAAATTATCGTTTTTCAGGGGGGTCATTCCTAAATTAAACTTTATTTCCCAAGTGATGATTTTTTTCAGGGAACATTCCTAAATTAAACTTTTGAATTCATTTTCTGACTTAGAAAAAATTTGCTCCTAAATTAAACTTTATTTCCTGACTTGTTTTTTTTTTTTTGGAGGGATGCTCCTAAATTTTTTTTTTCCATCCCAAGTGATGAGATTATTTCAAAGAGGGGTCATTCCTAAATTAATCTTTTCTTCCACAAATTATTGTTTTTTTACTGACTTAGTTATTTTTCTAATGATTTTTTTTTTTCATTCCTAAATTAAACTTTTTTTTTCACATATCAAGCTGTAAAATAAAATTCCCTCAAAAAGAAATGTTATTGACTTTTCATCATACTCAAGCTGAAAAAAAAAAATCACACGTAACTCAATTAATGACAGAAGCATTGATGATAAAGAAAATTAAATTTTAATGATACACAAAATAAATGAGAAAAAATATATATACAAGAATAAATGGAAAAAATATATATACAAAATAAATGGAAAAAAATATATACAAAATAAATGGAAAAAAATATATACAAAATAAATGGAAAAATATGTTAAAATAAATGGGAAAAAATATGTACATCAGTGTCCATGTAGCACTGTTCATCGAATGGCATAGTGGCCATACGCATATGTTTTAATGCCATCACCGAGAATATAGCGTTTATCGTCGCGAGGGCACAGCGACGTTTTGCGGAGGGCGACCGTTTGAAGTTTGTGGTTACTGGAGGAGATTTTTAGCATAGTATTTTTGATCGAGGAGTTGTTACGGAGGCAAGCCAGATAATCTTGATGTTTTAGTTGTTTTTTAACAACCGCACGAACGACCCCTTTGGCGGTCTTTTTCTCCGCGACTGCTGTGACCATGCTGTACATTTTTGATCTTAATCCGACGAATTCCACAACGGGTTCGCCGCCGTTCTCGTCCTTCATGACGCCCACCACTTTTTTATTCTGCAGGCTAAACAGAGGATGATCACCGGGGTAATTTGACGTGTCGAATCTGTGGAGCTCCTCCCTCATGTCTTTGTAAATGTCACCGGTTTTTATCTCGTAGAGGAATGAATCTGTATCTGTGAACAAAACTTCCACACTGGGTCCGTATTTTTTCTTCATAAAATTATAATGGAAGTCCGCCATCAAGTGTTTGGACAGGTCCAAAATCGTGACACCGGTATATATGGGCCTGTCCAGATGGATTTTCGTCTTCAACATCTTGATGACGGCTAACTCACCGGTGATTATCCTGAAGCATTCGAATGCCGGGGATGATATTAGCTTCCTCAAGCTCTTCTGATTGTTGGCGAGACGGATGTCGACGTGCTTCCTCAAATTTTCTAGCGATTTCCCGTACACAGCGTTGTTGAGGAGCTTATAGAAGTCCTTTTCGAATTCGCACCGGGCTTGCTTCCTCTTTTCCGTATTGAACGCTATGTACGGGCGTATCCAGGGCTCCTGTGTGAATTCGACTGCACGCCGAACACCCGTCAGCTTCATTCCCAGCGACGTGTATAACTTCAGGCACCGGTAATGGATCACATAGGAAGTTTTGTTCATCAGATTTGGTGAGAGCTTTTTGGATGGTTTATCACCGGGTCTTCTGATGAATGGAGAGAGCATGTCACCAGTAATTTCAATGTTTTCTGCCGCCAAGGGGAAACAATTGTGCTCGTCGTGCAACTTCACCGGGTATTCCATGTCCACTTCTAAAATATACCCCTTGACGGCGTTGTCATCGATGTTGAGAAAATCGATGCTCTCAAGTTCACTGGGGGACAACCATCTGAAGTCTCTCACCGGGAGGGGCTCCATCATACACTTTCCATATAAATTATTCACATCATAGTACATGATATATGATGTAGGTTCACTGGGGTTATAACCGGGTATTAACGGGTTGTTGGCTCGCGCATATCGTTTTGCATATTAAAACGCGATACAATATTATTCATACTTTTGCCGATACATCGAGAATAGATAAAAAAAATCACATAGTGACCGCACACGGTTGTCTTATCTGATTGTAACATGACGTCATTATAGTCGACGCGCGAGTAGCGTCGTAGAAATCTGTTTATGTGTCCCTTCTTGAAATAGGTGGGCGGGTTCCCGTAAGAGTCGAAGAAATCAGCTCTCGCTTCGTTTTCGATGTAAATAGCCAACCAGTGCGTTCCGGGTTCATTCTCTCTGTCCGTGTTCACAACCAGTGCAGCGGGATAAGCGATCACATTTTCGGGTAAATTGTCACTCGCAAAAACACCTAGGAAAGCCTTTCGAGTGTGGGGGTGTGTCGAGAGGGCGTGCTCTATCTGTTTAGTGTTCATCCCGCAAAGTCACACAAGACGCTTCTGGACTTTGTTATTTCCACCAACGATTCGAATTCGGCAAATATGATAACCGACACGGTCTTGGTCAAGGCTGAGGAAAACTTGAGTTCCACTCGCAGATTACCCTGCTTTTGTAGGTGCACGTGTCCGCAGTCACTCATGTCGGGTATCAGGTTGAAGGCGAAGAGGCTGTAACCGCCGGCTTCATATTCTTCTCTGCTCACGTCACATCCTTTATCTTCTCCGGGCCTTCCGGTGCCCACGAAGAGTGTGTTGTAGGCTCTGATGACGTGTCTGTTCCTAAAGTCTGGTTGTAGCGACGTGTGGGGGACGGGTCTTCCATCGATAGAAACAGAAACAAAGTTGACGTTGTTGTGCTTGAAGTCGAAGGGGTTCAAACCGAACGTTCCGTTGAATGCTTCCGTGTCCACCATGCCCATAACCAATCGCTTAGGCATGACACCCAGAAATACGTTATCTTGCACGAAACTCATGCTTCCCATGGATATCGAATAGACCTTGCATATCACGCGGTTAATGCAATATTTGGCTGTTGTTTTCTCGAGCGCCATGGCATGCGCTACAGCCACAGCAGGATTCATTCTTACTTTACGCACAAAAATACTCGCTTGCTCGATAACCACGTCGCAACCCTGAGCAGCAGTGATCAGAAAGAACTCGGGTTTCGATCGAACCAGTCTCATCTTCAAGTCCACGAGAGAGAGCATCAGCTTCGGTTGATAGAATATGTCGACGTGAGGCACGCCCATCATTTCAAAAGAATTTTCCGCGAGTTTAGCTCTCTTCTTGGCCCCTTCGTTCTTGGTGAGGTCAGACATGTGACCTGCAGTGTCCTTGTAGTAGCCCTCGGCTGTCAGGGGTCCTCTCTTTGCATCCGATCCGTAGTTAAGCAGTGTTTCCAGGTAAGCTCGATACGGATAAGTGTGTGATGAGTTTGTGAGCGTTCTTCCATTCAACGTGACGTCAATCTGAGAGAAAAGGGTATGCAAGAAATTATTCGCCGTCGATACGGCTTCGGCGGTTTCTGGTTTTGTCACCTTTACTCTGACATACAGCTGAGTGGCAGAAAGGTCTATGTATTCTTCGGCACTACCGGCCACGTGAAATTCGATGGGGGCCCCCGAATCACGCACTTGAGATATGGGATGGTACTGGACCCATTCGGCTGATTCTATAGAGGTTTCCGTGGGTGGCACCGTGAACAGATCGGCTTCGCTTTTCAAACATTCATGAGAATTTTCGTGGATTAAAGCCATCGCTGAATATATCGGATGTCGACAGCTTTCTAGCTCTCTTCTTACTGACGGTTTTCTTGACGAGTCTCTTCCTTTTATTCTTTCCTCCGAGCATGGACTTGATTTTATTGGCCCCCTTATCCGTGAGAGACCTTCCGGCTTCCTTGGCACGATCGCGAGCTGCGATCTTTGCGTCTTTTCCTTGAACGATGTCGTTGGCGAAATCCACACCAGAGCGCAACAGTTGAGAACCGACTGCCTTGGCACCGCGTTTCAACAGGGGCACGGCCGATCTGAAGAGAGAGCTGAATATAGATCCGAGGCCATAACCTCTTTGCAGAGCGCTACCCTGATAATATCCGAGTCCGTTTCCAGCCTGAGCGAGATAATAATCGTTGATGCTGTGGGCACAGCTCCGGTACGGTTTATAATGCATGTCGCAGTCTAAAGTGTAGTTTCACTATCACCTTTCCACGTTGAAATGTGAAAAACTTGCCCATGTGCGTCCTTAAATACATGTGAACGATGTCGAAACTCTTTCTGGCCAGCGGCACGTAATGGGCGCGTTCGAAAGACACGCTGACGATATCCCCGTCCTGACCGCTAGTTTTCACGATTCTCAGTAGCGGGGCGTAGGTGTTACCCACGACCTGAGGTTCGACCAGGTTGCAGTACACGTACAAGAGATGAAAGTCTAATTTAGGATCGGCTGTGAAAGGACCCTCGACTATGGTCGGACCCTCTATCAGGCCGGGTTCGAAACCCAGGTTTTCGGCTATACCGTGTCTGAGACTGAGCTTGGTGTCTTTCTTGAGGTTCACCTTAACTTTTTTCGTGATTTTATTGTACGTCACACCAATCTTGTCTTGAAAATTTTGAGTGGATATGGCTTTGATCAGTTCGGGGGTCGTCTCGTAGAAACCCGGGGCTATGCGACCGGTCTTCATTATCTTGTTTCCGACATCGAATTCGAAAGTGTTTGTCTCTTGAGTGATGTTGTGGAATGAATGGGGATAAATTATCTCCGACAGTGCGACTTCCATCTCGGATTCGAATTCCAGGGTGTTTGGAAGTTTAACCACGAAACTCGAGAGCGTGTTGTCGGGAAAAAAGTCTCTGGAAGCATCGCTGGGTAGAGTGAGATAGAAAGAAGCCATCTCTGAAATGACAGATGCGCGCACTGTTTCCGGGTTTTTATAGGACCACCCACGCGTTGAATTTTTTCGGATACCCCCGAAATTTCACGAGGTATTGAATAATTCCTTTTCTTCTCCTCTTCTTTAAAACTTTTTCAATCGGAAATTTTTCTCCCATCTTTACACCTACCATCTCTTCAGCGTAGAATGTGCCCTTGATTTCTTCCCCCATCAGGTCCTCGAGCTTGTAAACGGGAATTTCCCTTTTCACGCACTCGGTCACCACGAATATCTCTTCGGTGAAATTAGAATCGTACCCCCTCTCGAAGGTGTGTTTTGATCTTGTGATGCGCACGTGATCACCCACTTTAAACTTGCAATCTTGTTTCTTGGGTGTATCCCCATAGAGATTGTTCCACACCTCCGGCTCGTTTCCGGGGTTCACGTCCACGGGCCTCATTTTTATAGACCTGTGATACCTGTGATTGTAACTCCACACGAGGTCTTCGATCATGTCGATGTAGCGATACGTGTTCTTGGCAGTGAAGTACTTGTACATCCAGTTTCTGAGAGACCTGTTCCATCTTTCCACCACGCTGGCCTTTATCTGTTCGTTCTCCGTAGTGAAAAACTTTACACCTTGACGCTTGAGGTAGCGCTGGACTGGTGACGCTATAAATTCGCGCCCCTTATCGCTCTGTAGCGCCACTGGTTGACGTTGTTGAAAGATGCTTTCTAAAGCTTTGGCCACGCTGTCACCGGTTTTCCTTTTGAGAGGCACGACGAAACCGTACTTGGAAAAGACGTCGATGCACGTTAAAAGATAGTTGTAACCATCGTTGTGAATTGCTAGATTACGCATGTCCACCAAGTCGATTTGAAATTGACTGTTTAGACCGGCCACTATTGTTTTGTTGCGGGGAAACACTTTTTTAATGGATCTGTGTAACGTGTACGCTCTCTCGCCAGCCAACCAATCTCTGATTTCTTTTTTCTTTGATGACTTGAGCACGCGCTTGAGGGCGGATACGCCACCGAAACTAGCGGGAAGACGTGGGTTTCTATACCTCTCATCCATTGCTTGTGTTAGACTTACGTGTCCTACATTCCCTTTTTATTTGTTTTTCAGGAGCGACACCTATGCGAGACGTGCGGCAAGGAGTTTTCCTTGCGTAGGAATCTGAATCAGCACAGGCTAACGCATGGCGAGCGTCGCCACAAGTGTTTGGTGTGCGATGCAGCGTTTCACCGCAAGAGCGATTTGATGCGCCACCAGCGTGCCATGGGGCATGGTGCGCCACCCCAGCATGGTGTGCCCCCACAGTGGGCACAAGGAGCACCACCACAGAGGCCATCACCGAGCCATCACCGAGCAGGACCACCCCAGCATGATGCGTCCCCACAGTGGGCGCAAGGAGGAGCACCACCACAGCGGCCATCACCGAGCCATGGGGCACAGCAGCAGCTTGGAGCACCCCAAGGAGGAGCACAGCTAGGAGGAGGAGGGCAAGTCAGGCGCGCACTCGACATGTTGTCGACGCACGAATTGATCCCCACCCCAGACACCGAAATGGATATGACCACCTTCCTCGACAGCGTGAGAGAGGAGTTGACGCGGCTGTTGAGGGAGGACATGACCACCCACAGGTCCCTTAAATGGAACATCGTCGCGACTGCTGTTTTTTCCAGGAAAGGAAGTGACGGCGAGGACGAGTTCTGCAACGGGTATCTTCGAAGTAAAATGCTCACCACTTTAACCGCCGACCAGATAGAAGAGCACCTACAAATAGCCTTCGTAAAGGTAAAGCAGGCGACAGAGGATTTTGAAGGCAGCGGAAGTGGTTGGGTGCTCGAGCGCGTGCTCTTGCTTGAGCTAAACACGGCGCAATACCAACCACTAGCGGCCGCCACTTATATTCCGCTGCCAAAGGGGGTAGCCAGCAGAAGAGCAGTGGTAAATGTAAAGAACGATGATGAGAAATGCTTTCTCTGGTGTGTGTTGGCTGCCCTACACCCGGTGAAGCAAAACCCCGAAAGGGTGTTCAACTATATTCAGTATGAGAATGAATTGAATACCAGTGAATTAGTATACCCGGTGACACTTAAACAAATCCCACGGTTCGAAGCTGCGAATTCAGTGCGCATTAACGTCTTTGGGTTGGAGGGGGGAGAAGTCTTTCCTCTCAGGATTAGTGAGGTGGTGTCTGGTACACCAATCAACCTCTTGTTCATCAGCAACGAGACAACGTCGCACTACTGCCTCATCCAAAACATGTCTCGTTTGCTTTCCTACACGACCAAGTATGAAGGTGCATCCCACTTTTGCAATTATTGCTTGCAACGCTTCTCCTCCCTCGAGCAGCTGAATGCGCACGAACCACTTTGCCAGACACACGGTCTGCAACGAGTGACGTATCCCGGTGTAGACGACAACGTGATGTTCTTCAAGAACAACCATTACCAGCTGCACGTTCCATACGTCATATATGCGGACTTTGAGGCGATCTTGGAGAAGGTGGACAGCTGTAAGCCGAACCCGTCTCTCTCTAGCACAACCCAGAAGAGCCTTCACCGCCCCTGTGGATTCGCGTATACGGTCGTGGGGCCCGATGGTGTATACGTGAAAGAGCCCACAGTGTACAGGGGTGAAGATTGCGTGGACGTCTTCTTCCGGTGTCTCGTCGAAGAAGAACGAGTGGTTATGGGCAAGCTCGACAACCCGGTGCCTCTGCAGATGACAGCTGAAGATGAAGAGAGATTCGGGAATGCGACCACTTGTATGGTGTGCGACCGCCCACTCGGTGACGACAGGGTTCGTGACCACTGTCACATCACCGGTGGTTTTAGAGCGGCGCTGCATCAGAAGTGCAATCTCCAGCTCAGGTTAAGACGTCACATCCCGGTTATATTTCACAATTTACAAAACTACGACGCTCATTTCCTGATGCAAGGACTTTCCCGGTACCCCGATCGCAGGATCCAGGTGATCGGGAGGAATATGGAGAAATTTATCTCCTTTTCTCTCGGTCGCCTGCGATTCCTGGATTCCAACCAGTTCTTGGCGGCGTCGTTGGATTCGCTCGTGCAAGCGATGAACCCCGGTGACTTCAACAACATGAAGAAATGTTTTGGAGCTACGAGTCATCTTCTTCAACGTAAAGGATGTTATCCGTACGAGTACGTTGACTCGTTTGAGAAGTTCGAAGATCCGGTGCTGCCCCCACGAGAGGCCTTTTACACCTCTCTGGGGGATCAACATATAACCAGTGACGAGTATACATATGCGCATACCGTTTGGAGAGAATTTCGGTGTTCCAACCTCGGTGATTACCACAACCTCTACGTGAAGACTGACGTGCTGCTTCTCGGGGATGTGTTCGAGAGTTTTAGAAAACTCTGCGAAGAAAACTACAAGATCGACCCGGTGCATACGTTCACATCCCCGGGATTGGCCTGGAACGCATGTCTGCGAATGACCGGTGTCAAGCTCGAATTGATCAACGATCCGGACATGCATCTCTTCATGGAGAAAGGTATCCGAGGTGGGGTCTCAGTGATCTCCAAGCGGTATGCGCGAGCCAACAACCCGTTAATACCCGGTTATAACCCCAGTGAACCTACATCATATATCATGTACTATGATGTGAATAATTTATATGGAAAGTGTATGATGGAGCCCCTCCCGGTGAGAGACTTCAGATGGTTGTCCCCCAGTGAACTTGAGAGCATCGATTTTCTCAACATCGATGACAACGCCGTCAAGGGGTATATTTTAGAAGTGGACATGGAATACCCGGTGAAGTTGCACGACGAGCACAATTGTTTCCCCTTGGCGGCAGAAAACATTGAAATTACTGGTGACATGCTCTCTCCATTCATCAGAAGACCCGGTGATAAACCATCCAAAAAGCTCTCACCAAATCTGATGAACAAAACTTCCTATGTGATCCATTACCGGTGCCTGAAGTTATACACGTCGCTGGGAATGAAGCTGACGGGTGTTCGGCGTGCAGTCGAATTCACACAGGAGCCCTGGATACGCCCGTACATAGCGTTCAATACGGAAAAGAGGAAGCAAGCCCGGTGCGAATTCGAAAAGGACTTCTATAAGCTCCTCAACAACGCTGTGTACGGGAAATCGCTAGAAAATTTGAGGAAGCACGTCGACATCCGTCTCGCCAACAATCAGAAGAGCTTGAGGAAGCTAATATCATCCCCGGCATTCGAATGCTTCAGGATAATCACCGGTGAGTTAGCCGTCATCAAGATGTTGAAGACGAAAATCCATCTGGACAGGCCCATATATACCGGTGTCACGATTTTGGACCTGTCCAAACACTTGATGGCGGACTTCCATTATAATTTTATGAAGAAAAAATACGGACCCAGTGTGGAAGTTTTGTTCACAGATACAGATTCATTCCTCTACGAGATAAAAACCGGTGACATTTACAAAGACATGAGGGAGGAGCTCCACAGATTCGACACGTCAAATTACCCCGGTGATCATCCTCTGTTTAGCCTGCAGAATAAAAAAGTGGTGGGCGTCATGAAGGACGAGAACGGCGGCGAACCCGTTGTGGAATTCGTCGGATTAAGATCAAAAATGTACAGCATGGTCACAGCAGTCGCGGAGAAAAAGACCGCCAAAGGGGTCGTTCGTGCGGTTGTTAAAAAACAACTAAAACATCAAGATTATCTGGCTTGCCTCCGTAACAACTCCTCGATCAAAAATACTATGCTAAAAATCTCCTCCAGTAACCACAAACTTCAAACGGTCGCCCTCCGCAAAACGTCGCTGTGCCCTCGCGACGATAAACGCTATATTCTCGGTGATGGCATTAAAACATATGCGTATGGCCACTATGCCATTCGATGAACAGTGCTACATGGACACTGATGTACATATTTTTTCCCATTTATTTTAACATATTTTTCCATTTATTTTGTATATATTTTTTTCCATTTATTTTGTATATATTTTTTTCCATTTATTTTGTATATATATTTTTTCCATTTATTCTTGTATATATATTTTTTCTCATTTATTTTGTGTATCATTAAAATTTAATTTTCTTTATCATCAATGCTTCTGTCATTAATTGAGTTACGTGTGATTTTTTTTTTTCAGCTTGAGTATGATGAAAAGTCAATAACATTTCTTTTTGAGGGAATTTTATTTTACAGCTTGATATGTGAAAAAAAAAGTTTAATTTAGGAATGAAAAAAAAAAATCATTAGAAAAATAACTAAGTCAGTAAAAAAACAATAATTTGTGGAAGAAAAGATTAATTTAGGAATGACCCCTCTTTGAAATAATCTCATCACTTGGGATGGAAAAAAAAAATTTAGGAGCATCCCTCCAAAAAAAAAAAAACAAGTCAGGAAATAAAGTTTAATTTAGGAGCAAATTTTTTCTAAGTCAGAAAATGAATTCAAAAGTTTAATTTAGGAATGTTCCCTGAAAAAAATCATCACTTGGGAAATAAAGTTTAATTTAGGAATGACCCCCCTGAAAAACGATAATTTGGGAATGACATCATAGGCAAGAACGATAATTTAGGAATGACGTCATAGGAAGCGCCATCTAGCGAGCCTCAACAAGTGCGAAGCACCCATTTGTTTGATGCGCAGCAAGTGGGGAGCCCTATTGTTTGATGCGCAGCAAGTGGGGAGCCCTATTGTTTGATGCGCAGCAAATGCGCAGTCCTATTGTGCACCAAAACCGCTAAATCTCCCCTACTTTGGAAGATTACCAAAGTGACTGGAGGCACATTTCCAAATCACTCGAGGCCGCAACTAAGGGAGAGCTAATTGGATCTGGTGCCTCGGGCGCTAGGCCAGGAAGGGCACTGAGTTTACTCTTTTATTCAAATAACATAGGGAGGCGCCGAAATGAGTAGGTAGCCTGCTGGCCCCGAGTGAAAAAGCAAATTTTCGTTTTTAGTTGCGGCCCTGCTCGACTGGCCCGCGGCCACACTTCGCTTTCGGATCACTTGAGTGAATCTCAACACACTTACTGATCATTTAAGCTGTCCTCAACATATTTATAGATTAAGCCTACTTTAGTGGCTCTTGGTCCCTTTTATAGATCATTTAAGTGACTCGAAGCGCATTTCCAGGGCGCTTCAAGTCAGTGGGCGCTGACAACTCAAGCAGCCTAACTCGCGTCACATTTCAGATAACTCAGGTGGCCCGCGGCACATTTTCATATAATTGAAGTGGCGAAAGGTTGAGCACTTTTGCTTTAAATCAGTGTTTCCCAAAGTGTACAATATCGCCCATGGTGGGTGATGGGTCCGGGGGGCAATAGAAGCTACGAGTATAACATTGGATCCTATGGGTTCGCTGGAGTCGGGGGGCGATGAGAGAAAACGATTTCTGAAGAATGGGGCGATGGAACAAAAAGTTTGAGAAACTATGCTTTAAATCAGTGTTTCCCAAAATGGGCAATATCGCCCCCTGGTGGGTGATGGAATGGTCCAAGGGGGCGATAGAACCTACTGATTTAACATAGGTTCTTATGGGTTTACTTGAGTTGGGGGGCGATGAGAGGGAAAAATTTCTGATGAAGGGGGCGATGGAACAAAAAGTTTGGGAGACTATGCTTTAAATGAACAAAAGTCGTTGAATTTTTCTTGAATCCCACATATATGTAATATAATCGTGGCTATTTCGTATGCAATCTTGACAAGAGTAGGGGCCTAATCGTATTTAAATTTATAAATATATACTTAGTTTATTTTATATATATATATTCTTATATTCTTAGTTTATATTTAACCATATTTGAATATAAGGCAACCATAATTTTTTATATTAGTGTAATTCACTCTATATAATCATTAAATTTTATTAGTTTTATTTTAGTCTGTATAAGTCTTTCGTGATAATTGCTTTTATTTTCGGTTGCTGTATTTTAGTTAAAATATATTTAACAGCCATATTTTTTATAGGTATCTTTTTTCAGCCACCTCATTGGTTATTTTGCCTGTTGGGGTCTTTGTATTTGAATTTGTATAATGCATTTTTGGTTTACTTTAACTTTTTGAGTGAATACGGGAATGCCAGAAAAATCCCGAAAAACTAGAACCAAAGCCCTAAAATGCGTTTCTGGGCATTCGAACATATGTTGTTTTCTTTCGTGTGATTTATTGTCCAGCGAAATTACAACAATTTTCACCAGAAGAAAAAATGAAAATGTGTATGAACAAACAATATCATTCTCACTCCAAAAATGTGTGATCGATTTGTTTATCGCAGTTGATAATTTGAAATAGCATTAGTATATATAGTGGCATCTAGGACTTTTCTCGCTTTCGTCTAGGGGCAAAAAAAAATTATTTCACTATTCACAAGGTTTTGTAGATCGATGCTTCGAGCATTAGTAGATGTAGCGTTGTAGTAGTGGTGGTAGTAGTAGTAGGTAGTAGTTGTTGTATACGTGCGTGTGAGGAGCAGAACTTCTTATTCCTCTGCAACGATGAATAATCATCAACCCACCCAAACAACTCAGCCTCCCTTCGAAGCACTTTGCTGCTGCAAAGGAGGTTGTCGGTGTTATTCTATTTTGAGTGTCGGGTAAGGAAGGAGGGTTAAGGATGAGTCGCGCATCTCTTCTTGTTCTTTATGGATGAGCTTAACGCGTTGAGATGCTGGTCACGTCGTTACCATGCCAACTATACGTCCACTCCTCCTAGCATCCATACCACATGCATACATGCATGAAGGGTGGGCGGACGGACGAATGGATGCGCTTGCCATGATCGATGGCCACAGTCCGGAGAAGGGTGGGCTCCAAACACATCGCGAAAAAGACAAAGGACAACAACAAAAAAAACTCCCTCGCTCTCTCTTCTTGCACACCAACCAACCATTCCAGAAAAATATGGAAACAAGATACGGTGGAGAAGAAGGAAAAATCAAACGGAGCAATGAATGCTTCTTTCTGCTTTGTTTTTCGAGGCTAAGTACGAAATCTGATGGAACACGATGAGGAGGAAGCATTTCGTGGACGTGTTTCACACACTTGCCATTTTAGCATATACCTAAGTTTTGAATCAAAATGGCAGCGGCTCCATTATGTCTTGAAACTCCAAGAGAAAATGTGTTCTCTCTCTCTCATTGGTGTGATGGGCCGGAGAAGACCCTTGTAATTGGGATCGATATACACTGAAGGAGCTCTGGAGCCCTCGGAAAAATACTTTTTAGAGCTGTTGTTACATCTCGGAACAAAGATTAGCACTACGCAAATTGAAATAAATATCTCTGATTCGCAGAAATGAAATTAATTTTGTGTTAAAATTCCTTCGCGTCTGATAAAGTTTTGAGACAGTTATTTATTTCGTAAGTAAAACATAACAAAAATCAAGAACTTAAATCATCGATGTGCCGGCAAATTTTCATTCAAACGTCAACGGGCAAACGTTTCTTAGTATAATAAAGAGAGAAGCAAATGTTACTAGTTGACATTGTGTGAGGCAATAATGAGTCTGCTATAGGTTTTTAAAAAGAAATAGTCCTAAGCTTTCTCTTATTTATGTTGGGACGAATCGAGAAGCTATCCATAATTAGATAAGATAACCATAGTTTTTTATGGGCAGTGTATCATAATCCTCATAATAATTAGTTTTTTGCTTGATAAATTGTTCTCACTTTGAACTGCTGTATTTATAAGATATATTTGCCACCCATATTTTTTATTTCACCTCGTTCTTAATCGCATTATTAATCACCTCGTTAGGCTGCTATATTTGTATTGCATTTGTATTTGTTTCATTAAAGGTCCTGTCAAATTTAAATTTTTATATTTCCCCTAATTCTAATTTTACGCGGGTGAAACTATCACATCTAAATTTCCTTCACTCTTTGATATTTTTTTATTTTACTTCGATTCTTATATTCTCTCTCAACCATAGAATTTCCTTCCAAACACTTCATGAAACACCGTACGAGAGATGTGTAAATTAGATTATTGTCCCCCCCCCCATTCCGACGTACAAAGAAATATTGAATTATGATCAAGTTTTCTCTAGAAACTCCAAATGAGAGAAATACCTTTAACAAATTAAAAATGCGGAAACGTGTAGCCAGAAAAAGATCGATGTCAGATGTCAAATAACGTACAGTATATCCCTTTACCGTTGCTGATATAGATTATCGTTTTAATGTGAATAAAACGAGATAGGCTTACAATATGTATATATTATGAAATACAGGTAATATAAAATACGGTAATATGAAATACAGGGATTATTCTGCCTTCAGGTATGGCCACCAAGTAGAACAGTCACAAACTAAGCGCAATGTCATCAAAAGAATTGCATCTTATTATGTTGTGTTTATTTTTTTCTAGCGATTTTTTCTGGTTAGTTGAAACTCTATTTTTTTAAAGATAAAATGTCGGGTTGTATGGAATAGGCTACTATAAGAATCATCACCGGTCGGCTTTGTACCACATAAAGACTATGCAGAATATCTCTTCAAGACGGAAAGTCTCAGAAGACAGGAATAATGTGCGTCCTTTAGGCTGCTCCAAGGATTTTCAACCTGTGCTGCATATGCACATTCCAGAAGCTCCGCGTTCACTCCAGGACAATAAAATAAATAAGTTTGATAAGTAAAATACAAAAAAGAGGCCAACGGGGATCCACCATAAAAATTATCCTGATTTAATTTACCCGAAAGTATAAGGCTCCGCGATTAATGAAAGGTTAAGAATCGTTGCTATAGACCTACTCCGTGGATTCATCTTGACCATGGCCGCAACTAGATACTTTGTCACCAGGTGCAAGCCGGAATTTTGGCTCCCCTTACATGTAGAAAAAGCAGTTAAAGCGTAAATTCGGTGCCTATTCTGGTCCAGCACCGGAGCTTCAGACCCGCCTGCCCCCCACCCACAGTTGCGGAACTGATCTTGACTTTTCTGAGGCATGAAGGGAATATTGGATCTGTGACTTTTGTAAATAGATTATGACACAACCACATCATCAACTAATAAAAGATCTAAGAAATATTTATTCTTCAATGTCATAGACGCAATAAATCTTGTTTTTGATTGTTATCAACAGTGCCGTCTTAACCCTTTAAGCGATTATTAAAATTTTCCTGATCCACGTTATAACTGCCACATTGAAAATAAAAGCGTGTCAAGAACCAAAGATATTTCGGAGTGACCGAAATAAAGCAGATCCAGTTCGACGAGATATCTCGGGACTGCAGCTGTAAGGGTTAAGAGCATCATGAACTCCGTGCTAAGTAATTTTTCTGAGGCCGTACTAGGCAAGTTCTCAAAAATTTCATCCAGATCTCATTTTTGTGAGGGGCCCTCTCTTTTCTTAAGGCCCGTACCTCAAGACGGCACTGATTGTTAACCCTTTCCCTATTTTATATTAGCCGACTATCTCACATATTACCCATCAAATAAAATTTTTCTTAAATACATTTTTTTTTCAGACCAAGTAGGCTATTCATTTTTGATTACCAAACATTTGTCAATGAAGTGACGAAAATCCGATTTTTTTTTGACAAAAATACAGATTGCAAGTTCCTATCACCTTTTAAATTGAAACAATCAGAATAAAATAAAAATTACATTTCATAATACCCGCTCTTTCCCTCCCCCCTATAAATAGAATCGTACAATTTCTCATTCAGTTCAAAACACTAATAGAAATGAATAGTGCCGATAACGAACGCTATTGGTACGTAAATATTTCGCAAAGCTCTCCAACTACGCGGAAATCGTTCATCGCGAAATTAGATCAATTTGAGGCCGTTTGTGTAGGGTGACTCTTCCAAGGCGAAATAAATTTACATGTCCAGGAACTTGGAAGCTACTTATTTCTTTCTATTGAAAGCAAAAGAAAAACAGTTATCTCTCTTTCGTGTACAGAGCAAGAAGCAAAAATAACTTTCCTGGATTTTTCGGCTAACTTCAAGGTTCTTTAACCGTTTCAAAATCGCACCATCTTTTGTTTGTTAAAATAAATCGGATTTTAGTTGAATCAAGAATGACGCTAAACGCCTCTCGGTGAAATATTGTATTACCTGTTATGTAACACCCCTCGCAATATGCAAGCAGTCTTTCTCTCTCTTTTTTGTGCGTGTGTGTGTGTGTGTGTTTGGGTCGCCGCAGAGCGTGCGGCCTCCCGCAGGGTGAAGCTTGATTTTTGGATTTAGAACCAGCACTATCTATCCCCACTACCCGCTCTTTTTTCAGTTTTACTGCCAGACCGAGCTCAATTTCCCCCTGCTTCAACATATAATACAGAAAGATCTTCACCACCTCTCACCGGTAGCTATTTGTCATCAAGAGACGAAATATGAGGCGACGGCCGTCACTAATCTGCATAACCTGCTGATAGTGGTGGCGGCGGCAATTCAAGTGTTTGTAAAAGAAAAAAAAACACACACACACACAAAATGCTATACGGTCCATAATATAGGCTACTTTCTGCTGAAGGCCTTTCCTTTTTTTCGTTTATTACTTTACCACATCGTTATTTTTTGAAATGACGTCTTCGTCTAAATATCGCGTGTTAAAAAAACAATAAATTTCAAATTTTTCAGATGAAACTATAATTAGATCAAACCATAACTAAATCAAATTATTCAGTTTTTCGATCGAATTGTAAAAACTCCCCTCTAGAAAATTGATTAGTTTCGGCCTTTTTTTTCACTTTTAAACCTTATTGAGTGTCTACAGATTTTGGTCCTTTCAAATGACTAACAGTCATCTTCAATACGTTGCTTGCGAGCACCATGGTGCTCCCTTAAGGACCCAGAGTGCTCGATGCTCGTGCCCGATTTCGTGATCGGAAGCACTTGATTAACGTCCCAATTAAACATCTTCTACAAATTGCATTAAAATATATTAAAATCATATTGATTTCAGGCATATCCATGTCTAACTTGCTGTAAGGGTGCTTGCTCTTCTTTCGATGATGGATACTGGCAGTTCTCGCGACTAGAAAAATGGTGAAGACCTCTGCATTAGCTTGTCATAGAGATAATATACCTATATTCATAAGATTATCCTCAACTTATTCTCTTTGAATAACGAAAATATTTACCTTCACGTTGCCTACTGTGAATCAATATTAAAACTCGTTTTTAACTCGCGTTACGTTTGCGCAATTATAGTGAAATATGGGGGCCCACAAAAAAGTCGTACAAATCGGGAAAATATTCAAGTGAGAACGTTATAAGCGGGATCCACTATAAATGGTGATGACATACAGTGTTTTATACAGCTAGCCTTAATATCAGAACTAGGGGGGGTAGCAAATTTTAGGTGGAAACAAAGAACATCATTATAAAATTATCGAATTTTGAATTGGGGGTGGCAAAATCATGTTTGCATCGGGTGCCATATAACATAAAAATCCTAGTTACGATCCTGTTTAAGATAGATTAGTAGTGATTGAAATTGCAAGGTAGGCCTGCATACATTTTATATGGTGGTGGTTCTGGGATATGCGAGAGGTCCCGGGAAATTTTTCTTATGAGGCCACTAAAATAACAATTGACGAAAAGTGTACTTTCGCTCCAGTTGTACATTTGTTTGAACTCTTTCCTTCAACAGCTCACTTTCCGTAATTTTTTGCATACAATTGTTTCAATATTCTATCACTAGCTACCCTCACCTTTGTTAAGTTTCAAATTATACGCATACTCCTCGTTTGCGAATAAAAATTTTGGCCTCTTAGGTGTACGTTAGCGAGAGGTACCACTGCATAACTTTGCTTTCGGACGTGAAGATACTGCATCACAAGAACAACCGTGGCATCTGCGAGAGTTAAAGAAGGTTGTTACGTGACTCAAAATTGGAGTAAAAAATTTTGTTTTCTTTTATTTATATATTACATTTGCGATGACTCTCTCGAAGCACAGGGCCCAAGGCAGCACCAGGTTGCCCTCTAGGCAGAGCAGCTACTAATTTTATGAACCAACGAACGCGGCTATCATACGATTTATTACTGTTTTCTCCTTGATAAGTTGAGATCGGAAGAGAGAAAAAAAACCACTCTGTATATATATATATATATTCAGAGAGCAGTGTTTCTCAATCTATGGTCCGTGGACCAGAGGTAGTCTGTAGGTGCCAGAGTGGCGTGGTGGTAAGATGCTCGTCTACCACCGTGAAAAGGTTGCTGTCACGGTCTCAAGTTCAAACCCGAGGGAGGATGTAGATAAGATATTTTCCCTAACGAGCTTGAGGCGACCACCGATAGATAGCGCCTCCATTTTTGACCCATCTCATTAACAGTTTAAATTCGGAACTACGAACAAAGTCACTTATTGATTTGGAATTCAAGGCCTATTTACATGCCTACACATAGATCAACTTTGAAATTTGAAGAAAAAGTTTTTTACTTTGTTTTTCAGGTCCATAAATGGAACATTTGCAACTTGGTGAGGTGAAAACGGAAACTGGTATCACCTATATTCTCACGATTATTTGCTTCTGGAGTACAATTATCACACGAAATTTTCTATTTTCTACTACAAATTCAAATTCACAACACATACCGCTATTTTCAACACAAAAATGTGCACTGACAATGCAAATTTTTTTCTAATGTCCGGGAGAAAAGAAGGAAAACATCTTTGATGGACCCGTTTGTCACATTGGTCGTATTTATACATAGTGTTTTTTTGGCAAACCGCATACCGTCCTTGCATCGTAGACGCAATATAATGACCATCAGATGACCTAACATCTTTTTTTCAGTTGACAACGTGGACCTCGACGAATGGTTAACTCCTCCTTCGTTCGTAGAAGGGTGATAGTCACTTCTCTTCGGAATTCCAAATGCGAAATACGATCCGCTTCTAGCAACTCTACATGAATTATCCAACATGCTTAATATATGGGGTCTGTCTATACATATGTGGTCTATAATGGTCATATGGCAAATCTTTTTCCAGTTGAATCCACAGCCGTGGTTTTGATTGGGTTCTTGAAAGATTTTTTTTTATCCCATGCAATAGTTTTTTTTTGGATTGCTAAAAACCTTTTTGCCTTTTCTTGAAATTTTCACATGACTGTTGCAATTACTCTTACGTTTTGCAACTGGTTTCTGTTCCACACCTTTTGAAGAACTCGCTTCGAGAGTTTCTAACACCCCATCCTTGTTGTTGCAAAATTAACTACCATTTCACATACATCAGTTTTGGTACTGTTGTCATTAAATCATTTTCTACAATATTCTCTTGATCCATGATGTTCCCAGGTTCATTAGCAGGTAATTGGCATGTATCTACGTCCTCTGATTCGGAATCTGGAAGAGTTTCTAAATATCCTATAGCTTTTCTAATGGGAGGATGTATCTTTTTGGCATGGTTACACACAGCTGAACATAACAAGAATATCTAGGATTGTCGATTAAGGTTTGATTTGTCTGGGATTTCCAAAAACATGAATTTCTAACAATGCTAGAATAAAAAATTTACTACCAATATAAACAATCCACCCTAGAAAGCACATTCCTCTGTGTCATATTGCCCAGAATTCGCCCTTAAACACATGTCGAATGAACGCACATTTTTGAACGCACGTAGCTTGTTGATTTACTTTGAATGATATGTTAAGTGGTAGAAACAAACAAACTAATTTTTAGTTTACTTCAAAATTGAAATTTTGGTGAACTTTAGTCGAAATGGGGAAACAATACTCAAAAAATGTCAAATTTCAAATTTATGTAAAAAAAGTTTATATGAATGAACTTGAAGTCTCCAAATTTATTTCAGAAAATACTTCGAACTCTTCTCTATATACGATAAAAACCAGAAATTTTTGAATTAATTTTATCTGATATTTTTTGCAAATAAGAACTATGTTCCATTGGCTTTTAAATGGTTAATGGCAGTAAATTGCAATACAGGGATATGGCCCGAGTTGGTGTTTGGTGAAGTAGTAGAGGTGGTCTGTGAAGATGAGACAGGTGGTCCGAAAGCATTCAATATAAATGAAAATAACTCAATTCTATGCAACTACAGTAGATCCCACTTATAACGTTCTCACTTACAACGTTTTCCCGCTTAGTACGACTAATTTTCGTGGTCCCAGCTGTTACTATTACTGATTACGGATTTCCCGATTACAACGTTTTTCATAACGGTTTTTTCAAAAATGTCATAATTGGGATCTACTGTATCCTACTACTGATGACATTTTCACATGGGTTCAAATGAAAAAAATTAGGTTCATATAACTGTAAATTAGCGGTCCGTCGACTTTCAGATAAGGCCCCTTTCACACGGAGCGGATGCGGATGCGGAAGCGGGTCCGCATACCCTTTCACACGAGCACTGAAGATGCGGGTGTTTCGCCCGCATCTTTAGGTTGAAATTCGTGCATAAAAACTATTTTTTCGCAATTTTTGTAATTATTTTTCTCCTTCACCCCTGATTCAGTGGCCATAGGCAGCCTAGAGGCATTCTTTGGTGGTTTAGTCTAGAGCCACATAGAATATGGGAATAAAGATGTCTTAATTCCGATCCTCACAAGTAGTCGATGGGAGAAAATGTCTTCAAATATTTTCAAAACATTTTGAAAAAAAAAATCCGTCTTTCCGGAAAAATATGAAAGAAAAATTCCAAAAACATCCAAAACTAATATGTTCCTAAAAAAAAAATTCAGGAGATATCAAAGAATTTGCAAGTACAAAAAAAGGGGAGGGGTGGGAACGTTCAAAATGTCTGTGCTTAGAAATATTCACATCACAATTCTGTCTTAGGCCGGGATTACAGTATAAAAGTTTTATAAAAGTTAGTTTATAAAACTTGAAAAATGCAACCGATAGGCCGATCAGTTAAGTTCGCTCGAATGTAACAGATGTGTTTATTGGTTACATTTTTCAAGTTTTATAGTGTAATACCAGCCTTAGGCCGGGATTACACTATAAAAGTTTTGTAAAAGCTCTTTGATAAAACGTGAAAAATTCAACCAATATTATCTTATTGGTTGAATTTTTTTAATACAAAATGTGTGTGTGTATGTGTGTGCACCGGTTGCATTTTCTTGAATGCAACCGATGCGCCTATTGGTTGAATTTTTCAACTTTCATAAAAGTTCTTTTATAAAACTTTATAGTATAATCCCGGCCGGATTACACTATAAAAATTTTATAACAATTATTTAAAAAAAAGCAACTAATAAATTTATCGGTTGCATTAGAGCAAATGCAACCGATAAATTTATTAGTTGCTTTTTTCAAGTTTTATAAAATAACTTTCATAAACCTTTTATAGTGAAATCCCATCCTTAGATTAGTCATTTCTGAAATATAAAATTTCATTTTTTAAGTTTATAGACTGAATATCGAGTAAAATATACTTGTAGGTATGGGGGGAACCACCAAAAATATTCAAGTGCTAGGGTCTTCAAACGTCTTAATCCGGCCCTGAGTGAACACCGTACGTGGATAACGTTGTTTAATAAAAGTATTTTTTTTTTAAGTTTGAAAAAATTAAAAGATTGAAAATTTAAAAAAATAATAAATATTTAAAAAAATAACAAATATTTAAAAAAATAACAAATATTTAAAAAAATAACAAATATTTAAAAAAATAACAAATATTTATAATTTTTTAAATAATTTTAAAAATTTAAAAAGAAAAAAATTAATATTTTTAAATTAAATTTAAAAGTTATTAAAGTATGTAGTCAATTAAATATTCGTAATGAACAGAACGGCTTATAATTTTGGTCCCGTCAGTGGCCCTTGTTGGCAGGTTTTATTGTATAAAATTGTGAAATATGGACAAAAGGCAGTTAAAGTTGCTATATCTCCATCTCAGAAGGAAACGAAGGGATACACGTATGTGGGTACATCGTATTTGATGAACAGGGACCCTCACATGGTGTTTTTAAGGGTATTTATGGCAAATAATTAAAAGAATTCCGTGCAAAATCACCTTCAAAAAATAGCCAACGATGCGGACGAATTCGCTCCGCATCCGCATCGTCTGAATAGCTCCGAATAAACCTATTGTCAAAACTTCTATGTGCGGATGCGGAGCCCGCACTTAGGTTTTGACACATGCGGACGACGTCCGGACCCGCATGAACATTTCCTAGGTGCGGAGATTTTTCGGCTCGTCTGAAAGGCGCAGTATATTCCAATTGTTAAAACTTCTTCCGGACCCGCATCCGCATCCGCTCCGTGTGAAAGGGCCCTAATTTAGTGATCCTCAGTCTCAGAAAGGTTGAGAAACACTGATATAGAGTGAAATCGCGTAAGATTAATTTTTTCAACTTAGACATTTTTTTTTTTTTCATTTCATACCGTGCACCGCCCAGCTCTCTCGACCATTGTCAATTTTAGCCATTTCAACTTAGGCAATATATGTTAAATAAGAATGCCTTAGAACAGCGGTTCTCAACCTTTTTTTAACTCCCGGAGCCCTTTTTGATATTTAATTTCTATGGCGGAGCCCTGCGTACAGGCCTATTTTCTTATTCATTCATCAAAGTTACTCATTTATTATTATAATTTAAAAATATTTATAATTATTTTTTTTCACATTAACTGTTTTTTTTATATTTTCTTCGAGCGATCGCGGAGCCCCTGGGGAGTGCACACGGAGCCCTAATTATTACGAAAAGAGTAAAAAACCATAATAATCTCCTGAAAATAATCCCTATCTTCGAAAAAAAAACTTTTTTCAGGTAGAATGTTTTTCGCACGCGAAAGATTATCGTGGATTCAGAGATCCATCATAAACAACCAGTACTAAGAATCGGGGTCTTAATATAAATAGTTATTACAGCATGCCTTTTCATAACTGTACCAGTGGTAACGAGAGTCGAAAGTATTTTGGGGATGAATAGTATTACCTATTAGGATTTATTCCATTTTACCCTTGTCTCATCAATGTCTAAAGAGTGGATATGTATATCTGGCAAAGGAAAGTGCCTTAATTCTTAGACCTTTATTCAACATTCAACGTGAAATGAGATGGAAGATAAGAACGGGCTATAATGAATCGGATTCATTAGTTTGCCACGAGATGTGGGAGGAGATTCGGGAACAGGGTGATTTGTCATGAAATGTATCTAACAGCAACGTTCAGAAATTCTGGTTCTGAGAAAAAACACGTCTATATTAGGAAATATCTGTTACGTATATAGAACTACTGTAGCTTGAGGGGAGAAGTTTCGGTTTCTTCATTGATTTTGTAACTTATTACAGAGCAACCCCGTTTATACGACTTTTCATATTTATACGAAACTTATCTTCGGCCTTGACTCCTCTGTATATGGCCCCCGCAAGGGTGGGGCTGACAGGGTTCCAGCCTTGATTATACTTTCTTCTTTTTTACGCAAAAAATTCACTATAAAGGGGTCCATTAAAAATCCTGCTTGATGTTCCGTCAAAATTCCCAGCCTAGAACCCTGCTGCAGGATGTGGGGTCATGCATTTTTAAACACACACACACACACGTACGCACACATATTTTAATATTGAAATATTTAGTTTATGTACATCGCGCAACTGTGATTGCACGACATTTTAATTTCGAATCGAACGTCAAGTTTTGCTAGAAATATCTTTTCTATGAATCAAATTTCAATATTTTTTTGTATATATATATATATATATATATATATATAGGTGGCATAAACACGTCATGTCATTGGATAAATCTTCTAGGAATATTATCTGCGTAAAATCCATAATGATTATCAACAGTTAAGAAGATACATAAGCATTCATCAGTCTGATGACAACTTTAAAGTGGGCCCTAAAATGATTTGTTTATTGTCTCTGTCCAAGAATTCTAAAAATGTGGTGAGCCAAAGCAAACTAATTAAATCTTTTTTGAAAGGTGACCATACTAGGTGTCCCTTTTGAGTTTTTTCTTGCATATGTTTGTGCTTTGTATCCCAGCGTTTTTCCTGGAGTGTTAGAAAACCCATCTGTACCTTTACAAAGGTACATGTTATTATGAATGCTGTGATAAGAAACATGTGCAGTCAGAGTCCATATTCTTTCATTTTCAGTAGAATTTTCTTCGATCGTGTTATCTTTCATTCACCGGTTAAACCATAGTTTCCCAAACTTTTTATTCCATCTCGCCCCCTTCTTCAGAAATGTTTATCTCTCATCGCCCCCTGACTCAAACGAACCCATAGGAGCCAATGTTATACTCGTAGCTTCTATCGCTCCCCTGGACCATTCCATCGTCCACCAGGATGCGATATTGCCCACGCACTTTGGTAAATACTGATTTAAACTATAGTCACAGTTTTTCGATAGAAGATCGACACGGATTGGTTAAAAATCTGAATTTAACCAATTCGTGTCGATTCAAAAATTGTGACTATATCTTAAACCAGCGGTTCTCAACCTTTTTTGACTCGCGGAGCCCTTTTCAGTAAAAAATTGTTTATGGCGGAGCCCCGTAGGCCAATTTTTTAATTATTCATCAAAATTACTAATTTATATTTTTACTATTTAAAAATATTTATAATTATTTTCTTAAATTTTACTGTATTTTTTATTTTCCTCGAGCGGCCGCGGAGCCCCTGGGGAGCGCACAAGGAGCCCCAAGAGCTCCGCGGAGCACCGGTTGAGAACCGCTGGCTTAAACCATAGTTTCCCAACCTTTTTTTGTCTCATCTCTTCTTCTTCAGAAATTTTTTCTCCCATCGCCCCCCAACGCGATCTAACCCATAGAATCCTATGTTATACCCGTAGCTTCTACCCCCCCCCCCCGGAACATTCCATCGCCCCCAGGGGGTGTTAACGCCCACGTTGGGAATCACTGGCTTAAACCATGTCGGTGAATAAACCCTAAGCAAAATATACAATAGGCTTGTAAAAAAATCTTCGGAAAAAAAAAGTTTGTATATATTTTTTTACTTTTATCTTAAAAAAATATATCAGAATCTTCAGGAAGCAAAAAGTAAAGGTAATAATGTATTGCTTCAATTATGATATTTTGGAAAAATTCAATTCTCAATTTCACATGATTTCTCCCCAATTATTCTTTATATGCGGATCATTTTAAAGCAGAATCCGAAAATTAAAAAGAAATTTAATTTTTGAGAATTTGGAGGTGCTTATTTTTTTTAAACTAATTTTCAGTTGTGCGTGTTTCGCATTTATTTGACGTTTTGGCGTGGTCTCTTGAACTTCGTATAAACACGTTCTCTCTACTGTAATTTGAAATAGTTATAATTTACTCTGAAGTTTTTTGCAAAGCGAGAAAGAGCTATAAACCTTACGATGTTCGTCTATATGACATGAATTCGAAACCATTTTTAGAAGCAACACGTGAGTTTAATTCAAAACCATATAAGCAGGGAAATGGATTATTAATATTTGGAAAAGAAAAGTCTAACAGTGCATCATGGTTTTATTTCGAAGAACAAGTCGTTTTACGATCAACGGTTGTTGAATTTATTTGAAATCCTTGCCACATAAATCTATGCAAATTAGCTGGATCTTACGATTGAAGATTATTTTAATGGAGCTTGTAAATATAACTCACAAATATTCATTTAAACTAGTTTCCCAAACTTTTTCTTCCATCATCCCTTCCTCAGAAATTTCTTTCTCTCATCCCCCCCCCCCCAACTCAAGTGAACCCAATAGGATCCTATGTTATACCCGTAGCTTCTATCGCCCCCGGAACATTCCATCGCCCAACAGGGGGTGATATTTAATACACTGATTTAAACCAAACATATTGGTTAACCGTCGACTAATTTTCATCTCTAAAAAATCCAATATCAAATTTTCACCCTAACCCGCTATGGTACCGTATATAGCTTATTTGAATATATATGGCAAGTACATGGTCACAAAAAAAACAGCTTTTTATATATATTTCTCTTTTATTTTATTTAAAAAAAAATTCTCAATTCATTTTCCCAATTTTTTAGTTTGAAAGCACATTTTAGTGTCATTTCAATACAAAAAAAATGGCTATATGGGTACAAAAACATTTTTTCATCTAAAAAAAGTTGATTTCTTGATGATGTCATTTTTTAAAACCTACAGAAATTTTATGTGTTCAGAGATTTATGAAATGGCACCAAATTGAGGAAACGAAAATAAAATTCAAGCAAACAACTATCAACTTTTCTAAGAAAAATTTTATCTCTTCATAGATAACATCAAAATCAAAGCAAAAAAAACTGGATATTTTACTCTTAATTAACCATTTCAGCTATTCAAAAATCAACTGTTATCAATGAAATTGCTGATTGATGTACTTTTTAAATTAAAAATGTTCTAACTGTACCAATTTACATCCGTTTTTGTGAAAAAAAAAAATCTTCAGTACGTTTTTATGGGAGTGAACCATAGAGGAGTACAATATTTGAATCAAAAAAAAAAATATGTCTAATAAAAATTAGAAAAATGCGATGATGTTTTATAGAAATCATCGAATATGAATGACCACAACCACTCTTTTCAAACACAGTCAAACTGTTATAACGACATCAAAGATTCTTTGAAATTTTGTCGTTATAACGAGGTGGATGTTTCCAAGGACGCGTGGAAAATATACACTGATAAAATCAAATACAAACAAAAATTTAGTTATTCCACTATGATTAGTTTGACCATATATTATAAAGAAATATACGGAAAATTGAGGTCGTAAACACGGTGGGACCTTTCCTTGCAAAAACTTGTCAATTTTCGGAGATATTGTCAGTTATTGCATATACAACTATTGGCTGGAAATGAAGTGCTACAGCAATTGTGCAAGAAATTGAAAATTATTTTCTGGGGGAGGGGTTACTTATGATATAATTTAGAAATTATGCAAATTATTGTCATCTCTGATCTCAATATGCATTTAAATTAAAGCAAGCTTCTTTGAAACGGGGCATTTTTATAGGAATTTCTTGGGAAACTGTAGCAAAGTGAGGAAGAATGTGTCCTTGTATCTGAAGTCGTTACATTTTCATCGACGTTGTAAGCAAGGTTCATTAACATTATTCCCAGAGCCGCTGTTCTGGTAGGGATGTGTGACAGGTGCGGTCACACCGGATCCTGCACTTACAGTATTTATTTATAATAATACCTTCTCCCATAAATTCTGAATTTTCATCAATTTTATTCTGGAATTATTTCTTTCATCAGTTACAAATTTTCTTCAGTTAAAAATGTTCATTTATTATTATTATTGTTAATTAACATTAAAGCGTGTCTATGTATTTTTTTTTTGTTCGGATATTTTTAAACTTTCCTGAATATTTTATAATAACGTATGAATTTCTGGATTCTGATTCCCCTCTCCCACAGAATATATAAAATCGGGGCTAACAGGCCCCAGAATTATTAACACACCCCAGGCCCTGCGTCTGGTAAGGGTGGCCCTAATTATTCCCAATGGGAATCAGAAGAGGTCGCAAATTATGGACGTTATAACCGAGGTGTCGCTAGAACCGAAATCGTTATAACCGAGTTTGACTGTAGTATTGAGACATACACGACATGAGAAAAAACTTCACTTCTAAAATTTTCTCGCAAATATGCTTTAAACCATTGTCTAATCGAGGAAATCGGTTAATAGCGAATCTCGAACAATATTTGTAACTGCGCCGTTGGAATATTGGAATGCAACAACGCACCATTAGATAACGCCACGTGCCTCATACATATAATTTTAGCCTCGCGATGAAAAGGTTGTTTTTTGAGATGCGACGAATAGCTAGGAAGAGAGAGAGAGAGATGATGATGCTCCATCATGATGATGAACCCTGTCGATGCCCACCCCCGGTCGAATGCACCCACTAAATAGATTCCAGAGAAGTGGCGCCTCGATTTGAAGGCGCTGACAGCTAGCGCACGACTTTTTCGCGCTATCAAGCGTGCGTGTGCGCCAAGTCTCCTTTCAGTCTACGAAGCAAAGTTCTGTGTTTCGCCTGCACAACTTTAGCTTTCGGCAATGGAAGAGGAGGAGCCGAGAAGTTTGAGTGACGCTTCAGGAGCTACCCTGCCATGACGTGTGAGTGACGTCGCGCTGCATTTCGGACCAATAGTTTTGCTGTTTGTGAGCTGGCATCAGTGGGCGGGGACGGAGGAGAAGGGTAGGGTGGTGGGGCGAGCGAGTTCATCCATATGCAGTGGGGCGAGGGGTTGTGTCGGGTGGGACAGCAGCAGCAGTGCTTGAACGAGCGAGCGTCGTCGTCCACTGCAAGCAAGCAAAAAGAGCTCGGCTGCCGCACTTAGTACTCGACCGTTGATAGTCAAGCAGGCCGGACGGCTTCGGACCGTTTTCTCTACTTAGATCTTTTTGCTTTCTTTTTTCTATTTCGTCACGACTCTCTTCTCGGATCCGCGTGTTCAGCCAAACCGCCACCACGTTGAATTTCACGGAGATCTCGGCCCCCTACCCCAGCATGGCTGGCACAGCGGACGGCCTGGAACAGGACGGTGGCGGCGGCGGTATAACGACTAATAAGTCGGCCTTCATGGAAATCCAGCAACAGGGCTTAAGTGGTATGCCACATGCCCAGCCCTATCCCATCCGATCGACCTACTCATCACAGCCATCACAACACGAAGCCGTGTTCGCAACGGCAGCGGCTCAACATCCGAGGCCCCTTGGAGCCTATCCGTTCCCTATGAACAACGCACCACTGAACAGCAGCCTGCACAACACCTACTCACACGCGAGTCACCATTATCTGAGTACCTACCCGGCGAACGTTCCTGGTGTTCCACCATGCTCCTCACCACCCAGAGAAGGTAAGTTGACGTTCATTATTGTATGCCAAGCACATGATAATTACCCAATGTCGTAATTGATACCCAAGTGTTTATGCACGTTAAACATCAATATCACGTTCAGTGCGAGAGAATTTATTTTGTCACGTGCGTCTAAATTTAAAAAAGTGGGCCTACAATGTTTAATTACATTCGATAATGATAAATAATCTATTAAAGCATGTGAAGCATTAGTTATAAAATGTGAAGAATTATTTATAAAATGTGAAGAATTATTTATAAAATGTGAAGAATTATTTATAAAATATGAAGCATTATTTACAAAATGTAAGCATGGTTTTTCATGCATCATATTTTCAAATATTTTCGAGATTAATTACATTTTTATATAATTGGAATTAACATATCCTGATTAATTAGAATCAAGTCTAAAATTAGTTCTATACATCAATATGAAGATATAATTTAATTTATTCGTGTGACATGAAGGATTTATGAAAAATTATCGGAGTTATATACTTTTTGTACGTGTCACGTGGATTGATATATTATGTGACACCACTTTGTATCAGGTAAAACAGAATAAAATAAACCTTCATACTTGTACAAGGATTAATATATTTCGTTTTGTTTTACTTAAATGTAAAGTGAGTATGTGATTTTTCTCCACTGGTGTTGCAATTCATTTTTTAGCGTTAAAATCCTTTTGCTCATAAAAACACATATCAAAAATTAACAAATTATTTACCGGATGAGAAAAGAATTAATATGCAAATATAGAGAAATTTATGTTATTTATTTTATTTGTTCATTAAATGCTCCTATCACAAAATCAATCTAATTACAATTGAGAAAAAAATGTGAGATAATAGTTTACCAAAAGATTGTGTGTACAGTAGTAAGCCTGATAAAAATTCAAAAAACTAAAGAATGAAGCGGAAGAACAAAATAAAATAAAAAAATTGGGAAACGTGAAAAAATTCACAGTTTGAACAGATTATCTTTAAAGGCGCATGAATTACACAACGATTACATAATCTGCAATCATAATTTGAAATATTTATTCTATAGCCTACTTCATTTGCATAGGATATTGTATAATAAAAATAAATATTTTGTTCAGATCTTCCAAAAATCATTTATTATAGTAAAATTCTATGTCATATGTGAAACTTCGAACTAGACAATAAATTATTTTATTTCGAGGAATTTAAATAAATATTTTCTGTATAATTGTTTTTATTCATCTATGTATACGATATTTATGTAGCAGAGGTATATTTAGGAAATGATTTCTTTTCTTCTTTTCATATTACCTATTGTTCTCCTTTCTTCTTCGTTTCTTTTTTTTTTTTCATTTGTTAAAAGTTTAAAATTTTGTATCTTTATTAACTTCCATGTGAAGCAGTCGATATGCACAAGGTTTGTACTGTAGGCTATATCACCCGTTTTTCAATTTGTGTTATAAGCTCTTGTGCATTTCTATAGTCGTGCATACAAGTGAATTTCTGTCATTTTATTTCTGGATCAATGGATGTGAATCTTCAAGTCTGTCATCATTATAGGAGATTGTTCATTGTGGATGACAACCACGTTTTTTTTTTTCTTTCACCACGTGCCCTAAGTCATTTGAGTTTCAACTGCTCCCTAGGGTTCACATTTACTACCACATTAGGAGTACGATTGTACAAACACAGCTACAGCTTTCCCCAGAGTACTGTTGCTCCCATAGATCACCCCTCCACCGTTGCCCTCCCATCACATTATAGCTTTCAATTCTTCTAAAGAATAACTACTTCCCACTGCATATTTACAATTGACTTTTCCGGAGGAAAAGGACTCATAAATTTTCCTTAATGTTTAGCTGATAAGTGTTGTATATTATTTGTCAGTCTAGAAGTATTCATACTGTTTATTCCACTTCCACGCTCATTCACACCATTGTGAGCGAATGTTCACCGAGTCTTGTGATAGTTAACGCCTTAGAAACAATCACAGAAGCGTAAGCAGAAAATTCGGTTGACATGTAACATTGATGAGCTTCAAATATTTTTTTTCTTTTTTGCCAAATTCTAGTTTTAAATTAATCAAGTTAGATTATTTTGAATTAATAATTAAATTATTTTGCAACTTATCACGAATTAATTCTCGTTTTGAATTCTTGTTCAAATTATTATGAGTTTAATCATACTGAGATTTCGAATATTCAAAGTGGAAATTATTTGAAATGAAAATATAATGAGTGTGTAACACAAAATAAAGTAAAAAAAAAAAAAATTTTTTGAGAGCGATTCGCGATTCGATCTAATTGATGTAAAATATTTATCTAAAAGGATTAGTTATTTTTGTTTATTTTTATCTCACAAATCCATTGAATTTCAATTTAATAATAATTTTTTAGAAGAGCAAAAGTATGAAGTTTATGTGAATTTATTTCAAATTACACAAATTGTCTTATTTCTCACATCCATTGTATATCATAAGAGCCATAATAACTTATATATATGCAGCTCAAATAGGCTACAGTATACATGTATGTACATGGATAAAGCATTAGGACCTACTTGTAAGACGTCACCTACTTACCTTTCTCACAAACATCACCTGCAACTGACCTCCTTACAACAACAAAAAAACGCACATTTATTTTATTTTTAACTTTATTTAAAGTGTTTGGAAGAGAGAGATAGATATTCTGGGAAACTATCTTTATCTAAAATTCCCATTGAACTTCAGAACATTTTTAATGCATATAACAATTGGTATGACATTATATCATTCATGGTAATATGTTGCTAATCAGCAAATTAGTTACACAGCTTCGAATACCAGGGGTACAATTTAACGATAGATCTACTAAATAATGATAAACGTGAAACATTTTCGCATAAAAATGTGATTTATTTCATAATGTGAAAATTCCATTACGTAAGCTAACCGAATAAAAAATAAAATAAAACTAGATTTGCTCGTTACTAACAAGTTGACTTAACTCAGCGTTTTTAAAACAAGATAGAATCTGTTTTCATATAAAACCACTTTTTGAGCGTACGTTAATATATCCGTTTCACTTGGCTTGTTGTTTCTAAACCTTTAAACTTTAGAGTAAGTCAAAATTTTACTATCATAATAACTTTACATTTTGTCAATTTACCGAAAATCTCGGTTGATTTCCATCAGAAGATAAAGTGGATTCGAAAAGCAAACTACATTAAATTCACCACAATTTTGTTAAGGAATATAAGCCTTACTTATCAACACTTATTTCTAATATAACTTAATTGATTTCATGAAGTTTGGCGTGATATCTTTTGTGTTTCAGTTTATGAATAACGTAACATCTGTCATTGAAACGTAACATCCTTTTTTTAAAGTCATTTAGAACTTCTTATACAAACGATAGAGATTGTTACGGTTAATTGCAATCGATGTTCTTAAAGTGCTTAACTGTACAGATATTTTTGCGTGTAATGATATGTGTTGCCAAGATGGTAACAGTGTTTGTATATATCATTTCGTATCGCAATTTTCACGACAGTAAAATCACGCCACTCTCAATTACAGCTGCCCTAGCCGCACTCCAGAGCCGCATGATGGGCAATACGCCTTACAACTCCCGGTCTATAAAAGACGAGCCGCAGTGGGACCTCTGTTACCATGAAATGGGTGTAGGTAGGACTTAACCTCCATCATTCATATATTATATATATGTATATATATTTTTTATTTCATTATGATGATTTGTATATTTGTCCTCAACCGTTATTGCTCACAATAGAAAACTCATTATTGCTGCTGTTGCACCTTTTTAATACAGCAGTCCAAATAGTTTTAGCCGTTTGATTCCCATAGTCTTGTCTGAGATCCGAATAGCAAAACTCATTATTGGCTCACCGATAAACTTACATTGACCTGGAATATTATTTCAACTTTCATTTTATTTTCACAATGAAATGATATATACAACCTGATCATCTGAAGATTATTTTAAGAAGGATTTCTAACTCATTTTGTTTTGCACTTAGGTTTGACTGTAATAAATATATTGAATAATATTTAAATTCTCAGAAAGTAATATTCTGGTAACTCTCACATAAACTGTTTTGTAGCGTTCCATAAATTTTTCATTAAATTTTCAGTATTTAATTTCAGACAATCTACCAATCCCATTAAATATATGCAATGCTTTCATGAATTTTTTTATTTCATTTTTCCAACTTGTCTATGCTTTCAATGATCTTGAATCGCCATATAAATGTTTCAAAATTATTCGAAAAAAAGATGTGAAGCCGAACTCTTAAGTTGCTACAGACGCTAAACATATGCGATAAGAGCTTGTATCGCTTAGTAGAATAATGCATTATTGAAACATCACTCAATTCAAGCATCAAGGTATTTACGAATATACACATAACGTGTTAAAAACTCGCCACAATAATTACTGCGTGATGTACCAAAGACTGATTTTCACTATTTTCACTTTCACTGGCATCAGCTTGTGTCTTTTTGATAATTTCTTGCCCTAATGATCGTCACTCCAAACAGAGTGTGACGCCTAATTTACGTGCGAATGCTGATTGATCTGTAATTACTTTTTCTTTTCTTCTCTCTCAATTGCTTTGCTCACTGCTTTGTTTCGGAAATTCATTTTTCCGGCTGTTTTGGCCATTTCGCTAGCTTTTCTCTGAATGACCACTGCCAATAATAATGAAGATTTTTCGATTGCACTCAAGGAAAGTAATCCAGCGCAGGGAGTAGGGCCTATATATTAGTACTCTATATTTTCTCTCTTCATTTCCATCCAATCACAAGGTCATTTTATCTATCTCGAATGAAAAGAAAATTTTATCACACGCTTTACCAGATCACCGTATATCTCGTAGACATTAAAAATCATAATCATAAATCGTTAATGTTAAAGTTTTATAATCGCTTTTTATAATGAACTAAACAGAAATATTTTGTATGAACTATTTTATTTGAATAGCAAAAATTATTATGCAATCAGGTTATTTATATTGTCTGTTATAACAAGAAGAGTATGAACATATTTTATGATAGAACGCGAATGCTTGAAAAATATTTCTGAAACATTTAAATTCTGAGAAATTATACAAAACACGGTAGCAGTTGTGAGCAGTAACGTTTGAAACAAATCTTGAAACAAATTGCTGAAATCTTGCACTTTTTACGAATATGTTTTATATTTTCTTCATTATACGCAATACATAATCATAAATATGCTATATATGTCAATATGTGATGAAAAACCCGTACCTCAATTTCTTTCGAGTTTCTTTTAAGGAAATTTCTGTCAAGTTTCTTTTTAAGAAATTTCTATCAAGTTTCTTTTAAGGAAATTTCTATCAAGTTTCTTTTTAGGAAAGTTCTATCAAGTTTTGAATGCTAATCCGAATCACTAATAATCGTAAACATATTAGAGCTATTTCATGCCGTGATATCCATGTTTATTTATTTCGTTCTTATTTATGACAAAATACATTCGTTTTAGAGTTTTGAAATCTATGGGAAAGAAAATCATCGACAGTTAGGCCTACTACTTGCAATAAAATGTATTAATAAATATAATGGAAAATTTTAAATTGTTAAATACTTTTAACGAAATTATTATGAGGAGTATATATAGAAAATAATTTTACCCTTTTCTGTCACCCAAGCTTACGATATAGAACTCGTGATCCAAACGAATATGAAATTGATTTCCCGGCCTGAAGAAAGTGCCACGGAATAAAGTGTTGCAGGCGATGTAAAAAGAAAATTCAACCGTAAATGTTTTGAAAGAACAAATGTCTTGGAAAACATTTGGCGTAGCCAGCAAAAAAAATTAAAATATTGATACTATTATAATAAAGAAAATAATTTTTTTAACTAAAAGGTGCAAGACAATATGCCTACTGATTTTCATTAATCGAAACTCGTAAATGGCTCAATGATTTTTAGCAATTGCATAATTTCACTTAGGAATATTCACTTTTTCCTCGGTATTTCATAGCTAAAGTGTTCTACTTTGATTTAAAGAAGATGAAACTATATTTCTCTTAAGTTTTCAGTCATTAGGCCTACTGTAGAACGACCATAGCAAAAGCTACTCAAAATAACGTTGATGATTGGTTATCGATGAAGCTTAATGCACTGATGTAAATTCAGATTTTTCAAAAAATTGTAGCAAAACGTACTTATGTATAATCTAAACAATGAATAATTATTCAACCAATTTTAAATTTACCAACATTCAAATTGGCGGGAAATAAACAATAGTTTTTTTACTCTCACACACAATTCATTCACGATCAAATATTTTTCACTTATTCTTCAAAAATATGGAATCAATACTATTAAAAAATTGCATAAATGCATCTTTATATTATGCCAGTGATTCTTAAACAGTGTGTTAGGGCATTTTTGGGGGCCGCCGAATTGCCCCGAGATCAAGTCGCACAGCGCCCCCCCCCCCATCATGCATTTAAAATTCTTTTCTCTTTCCAATGGTGCCGCGAACGAAAAAGATTAGGAATTCCTGTGTTATGCTAAAGCAGACTGCCGTAAAAAATGAGTATTTTTTAAATTAAAAAATGCGTGTCTAACTGCGTTTTTGTTTAGCCGGATGGCAAGCGAGATTCGTCTTCTACCAATCACAAAGGTTACTATGATCAGCCCTTATTATTGCCAATGAAAAGCTGTTTCTACTCTATATTATACTCTCTACGCTATTTCTACAATAAAAAGATACTGTATTTTCTTTTCCTTTAATGCAAGACAATGCGTATGTTGGAAGATAAGGAAGAAATAAGCCTTTTATTAATAGTAAATGGGAAAAAAACATCGAGATGATCAGAAAGCTGCATAAGTCGCCGTGATGCCACTGCATCCGATTTCGTCCTATCCCAAAGGTCATCTAAACGGAGAAGGGACAAAGCCTGGCAAATTCATGCACATATGTCGCCACTAGGGCAATCATAGTAACCCCACCTTGTAGCTAAAAACCTTTACTTTTATCTCTGCATAAAGAATAATGTTTTCTTTGAAAATATACAAAAGAATATGTTGCAGATATTTAATTATAAATAATATTGTTACACATAACAATGGTTTTTTTCCCGGGCAAAATACTCTAGGAATTTTGAAATTCGGGTTTGCTGTAAACATCCGTTACGTTGAGACTGTTGTGAGAAAGAAAAACACGCATATACATTTTGAGGCATGAAATTTTAGAGCAATGAGATTAGTATATACAGAGTAATTACTTAATTCCCCTTGCCGCATTTTACTGGCGAATCGTTGATCCTAGAGGCTATTTCCAATTAGGAAGTATCAAAGTATCTGAACAACTTGTGTAACTCATATACATCATTCAAAAATCGGAGGAAAGTTGTAAAAGAACAACATAAATAAGGGAAATAATTTTTTTCTGTTAATTTTTGCTGTTCTTTTACAACTTTCCACCGACTTTTGAAGTCAAATATCTCTGCGAATATTGCACTTAGAAACGGGGATTTTTTGTTGTCTTCAGAAAAGACAGGGCAACACCTTTCTAATTTGGTTTTTGTGGAAAGGGTGCCCACATAAATTATTGAGTTTTGTATTTTAATAACTAAACAACCCCTTGCAACATGAATGACGTATCTGAGTTCCACACGTTATTTGGATACTTTTTCTGATTGGAAGCATGCCTTTGGGATCAGCGTTTCGCTGGTAAGTTGTGGCAAGGGGAATTAAGTAATCACCCTGTATAAGTTGTCACAGTATATGCGATATTGTAATACAAATGTAATACTGTACAATTTTTTAGAAGTTAGTTCCCAAAATTAAAATTTTTACAGCTAGAAAGTTAGAAATACGTTCCGAAGTAGGCCTATATCTCAAATACTTCCGATCCAAATGACCTAGGATCAACAGGATTATAAAAAAACCCATAATCTGTCGACGATGGAAACCACTTGTGCGTTAGAGACTATGCATGCAAAAACGTGTCATATATTTCTAAAATACAGCAACCCAATTAAAAATGCAATTATGAAAAAACTAAAGACTATATATATATTCTTTAGTTTTCATAATTGCACTTATATATATATAATACAATGCCCATAAAAATATTTATGCTTGTCTTATTCTAAGGATGGATAGCTTCTCGATTTACCCCAACATGTATTTTTTTCATATCTTAATTTTTTTCATTGTGTTAGAATTTACTACTCCCAGGGCTAAGCTATTCCATTTATTTAACAACCCTCTAGAGAAAACTCTCTGCTATACCACAACCTGGAGATGTCCTTTATTAAACGATACTGGTGTCCCCTCGTTGAAGCAGTTGATTGACGGTGTATTAATAACTCATGGTCCATCCTATCCACCCCGTTGAAAATTTTGAACACTTGGATCATATCCCCCAACACCTGCGTTCTCCCAATGTAAACATATTGAAAAATGAAGTCTCTCTTCATAACTCAATCCCCGTATGCCAACATGGACACCCATAGCTCTTCTCTCTATTCCTTTAACTAAGTCCATGTAGGTATATTCTCCAAAACCTTACAGCATGCTCTAGTCCAGGTTGAACTAAGTCTTGGAAAAGCAGAATAATTACTTTAGGAGAACGCGCAGAAACCTTTTTGAAAATGAAACCGAGCATTCTATTCACTTTTTTGGCCACCGCTGAATAATGTTCAGAAAACATCATCAATGAGAATTCCCATATCTTTCAAGAAGAATGGTTGAAAAAAAATATATATTATGTATATATATTTTTATATGTATAACGCATTTTTTTTTCCTTTTTTGTCATCCTATTCATTCCTTGTGTGGTGTAAAATGCCAGAATTCTCAATCTCTTACTGACCTTTTCCTGATTTTTGAATCTTCACTCTAATTTTTTATTTGGTTTCTCTATTCTTTGTAATAAAATAGTTGCTACATACAAGTGCAACACCAATTACTAACATTTGGACTTTCAAATTCAATGGTGTTTGTGCAAGTTACGATATTAGATATGTTATCAGTTATATAGTTTTTAAAAGCTAGCTTCTGACTCCCAAAGCAGAATATGACAAAATCTGCGACGTACGTCGCAGACAATTAGCGCTACTGCAGAACAATCTGGAAGTATTTCAAAAAAAAGTACAAGAAAACACTATTATGGGAATTTTTACCGCAGAACATTGCCAGTCAGCCGAGGGTTCGTTGCAGAACAATGCAAAACATTCTGCTTTCGGGACTTCTGATACATACTAGGGCATGCTTCAGCGTATATTCCAAATACAGCATGGAAGAAAATGTTAAGCTACTGTTTTTTTGTTACAGGTATATCGATTTAGTTAACCCCCAAACTTTTATCAAATAGAATAAAAAATTTAATTCCAGAAATTACCAAAAGACGGAAATGAATTAAACATCAGAGAACACACATGGATAGCTTAATATTCCAGGTTCAAAAATGTTGGATAAGTGCTTATATTTTTCAAATATCCAGTTACAGTTAGGAGTTAAATTTTTTTCATTGAAGCGTTCAATTCTGCATAAAAATCTGGATTGTTTCTATTGCAATGACTAAAAATAATATGGGATAGATTATTTTCGTGGTGTATTATAGCGTTCGTGAAATATTGGAATACGAGCGTTATCCTGACCCAAATAGAAATTTCTTAGTTTGAATTTTTTATTAATTTAAGCTTTTTTCTAAGTTTCAAACAGCAACAAAATCAAATCTAAAAAAATATCAATGAAACATTAATAGATGTGTTCACTTAGGTCGATAAAACACTGTACGATGAACATACAATGACTACAATAAACATACATTACAGACATATTTATTTGTTTAAATATTACAATTTTTCATCGACTACAAATTTTGTCTTTTATTGTGTGGTAACCAAAATTCTTGAAATCGGTATATCATAGCTTAGAACAGTTTATCGTAGCAAATTTTCCAGTTGGATTCGAATGAAAAAGGAAGTCATAATCTTGAAGGGATTCGATGTAACAAATGATTTATTAATCACTAGTATAGATAATTGTTGGCATTATGCTCTGAGACAAAAACTCGAAATCAAATCAAAATTGCTGCTTAAAATTAAATCTTGAAACGGGAGTCGACGTTAAGCTGGATGACACTGTGCTATGATCACTAAGATACCTCGAAAAAATATGTCACTGTTGAAATTTCCCAATTTTACTTCCAAGCTTATAAAAAAGGATGTAAATTTTCTCTTGCTATTCATTTTCTCACTTCGTAATCAATTGTTATTACCTACAAAATCTTGAGCTTTCATTACATTCACGACAGACAAAGTTAGTCTGTTCACACGTGTTCAACCAAAAATAAATTTGGAAAATAATGTAGTTCACCTGACCATGTTTCTGAAATTCGATTCGATTTGGATAAGTAATTATATTATCTACCTATCTGTTAGAGTAAGCACAATTGGTTTCGTGAGTCAATAATTTCTGTCTTCATTTTGCAAAAGTGGTTGTTAGACTCATATTTATAAGAGCTAAATCAGAAGTTGCACATTCTCATATCCTTGGACATTGTAGCAAATTTAATGTTCCACAATGTTACAAAGTTTTTGAACCTATCAGTTAAAGTTTCTGATTTATTCAATTGGTTCTTTGCTTTTCATTCTTGGGAAAATATCCTGTTTAAAACGTTTTTGGCACTTTTTCGTTGATTCCAAAGTTATTTGAGGGTTTTTGTTTCGTTAGAAAATGATATGAATTGTGATGAAAGGTTTCTTCTGTCGGACAAAAAATTGTCTCTCCGTTACAATAGCTTTGATAATTGAAAGCAGCGCAATAATCTAGATTAATGGTTTCAAACCGGGGGCTACGTCGCCCCCCCCCCTCTTGTGGCCCTGGAATATTCTGAGGAGGTCACGGGTGAAGATCAAGTAAAAAAAGAGCTATGGCAGGTTATTGAAGGGGTCACAGAGACCTCTAAAACAGGCATCTTCAACACGTAGCTCACGAGCACCACGATGCTCCCTGAAGCAGCCAGACTGCTCTATTTTCGGGACCCATTTCGTGCTCGCGAGCACTTTAACTTTCCAATCAAACACCTTGTACAAATTGCAGTCAAGGACTGAAATCATCCTGATTTCATGCAATTGTATGTCAAACTTGCCGTATGAGTGCTCTTCTTTTGATAATGAGATAAAGGCAGTGCTCGCGACTGGAAAAAGGTTGAAGACCTCTGCTCTAAAACAAAATGCATTTAGATAAGCGGTTCTCAACCGGTGCTCCGCGGAGCCGTTCGGGCTCAAGGAAAATAAAATAAATAAGTGAATTTGATAGATAAATGAAAAAAGGCCTACAGGGTTCCACCATAAAATTATATACTGAAAATATGTCCGCGAGTCAAAAAAAGGTTGAGAACCACTGATTTAGATGAAATATGGTGAGATAAAGTGTGACAACTTTTAGAATCCAGAACACTCGCAACAGGGAGATTTTTTGGGTATCTGGCCCGGGGTTCTGAAGATCATTTGATCGTTTTTGTCGCACCACGGTCATTTTCTGCACACGAGGGCTAATTAGACCTATAAATTCACTCAGATCAAGTTACCAATTTATTAAGCAGACTTACTCTTTGATGTGGAAGCTCTGGTTAAGAGAGGGGCCAAAAGAAAAACTTCTGGTCATGAAAATGCGCCACGTGGGGAAAAAATTTAAGGAATTTATTTATATATAGAATATAGGCAAAAAGAGATGAATTCAAGCATAGTTCCCCAAGGGTGGGGCTGACAGCGCTCCAGCCCAGGGAGGCCGAGAAATTTCTTATCATTTTTTGTTTTTTCAAGCCGCAAATTCACTAAGGGGCCCGCCAAAGATCTCAGCCAAGGGGCCCTCATGCAGGAGGTGAGGGCCCTGAATCCAAGTGTCCGGCGCAGAGAGTTTCTGTGTCTAAAAGAACGATACAGCTGTCGTTCACGTACTCGAGCGCGCGATATCTTTCAAAATATTATTTTTTATCACAGCTACCATACGATGTTTATTACCATCGCTATAGTTCAGGTATTTTCAATCAGGTGCAACCAAGAGTTTTTGATGTTTTGCCTGATTAGCCCCCCCAAGTATTCATCAACATTCCTACGAAATCATTCTGTCTGAGGACTGTTTTAGCGTTGAGCAAGTCTAATTTTCAGCAAATGTAGACTTTGACCTGTCATCCGTCTTTTATTACTTTAACATACAACTGTTAGGACTAGTTTTTCATTGCTAGGGCCGTCTGAAAAACATCATGTCCCCGGGAAGGGTGATTTTTCTGAGGACCCTACCTTGCCAGAAATGACTGCTTACCAGTTTACATCACGCTAATTCTCGAAAATTTTAAGTAGATCTCTAGATCTCATTTCAATGAAGACCTCAGTGCACTTTAGTTCCCCCCCCCCCGGGTTATGCTCGGGTGGGCTCTTGTGTTGAGACTGTACTGTCTTGAAGACTGAAAATTTATTCTACAGATTTATCTGATGCTTGAATTTTTGGTTTGTATTCCATTAGCAAGTGATTTTACTATTTTAGGCGTACCTTCTTTAAGGTTATAGCTCCGTTTAAAAGCACGAGGCTGAAAAAAGTATCTATATGCACTTACTTACACTAATCTAATTATAAATAATATACCATTAACTAACTTTAAAAAATTGTGATGCATTTTTATGCAACCCAAATATTTGTATTAAAATTCTCGCAACTGTAGAAACTGTGAAAGAAATTTAAGGAAATTAAGGTGTTTGAAAATTATTATTTGATATATCACATACCTATCTATCGCAATTTTTGAACGAAAAGTAAAATGTGCAGAAACACTGTCCAATTTGAAAAGAAAGCATGATAAATGGTTGGGGAAAATAGTAAAATCGTTTATTTTTTTAAAATGAAATCTGAATTCATACTACAAATTATATTTGTAGTATGAATTCAGATTATAGATTTTTTTAAAACTAAAGTATAACATTGGGTTTCAGTAGCAGCAAAGTTTGATGCAAAAATTGAACACAATCAACGTAGACTTTAGAGAAGCCATTTAAACTGAAAGAGTTTAACATTTCTTTCTGATTTGCTACCCAACTTCCCACGTTTCATCCGAAAAATAGCGCTATAGAGTAATTCCGTTATTATAAGCTAAGTGAAATTTAACAATGGAGATCGACCTCAATAAAAGAAAATTCTGCTATAAATTCATTCAGAAATCCATTTGATGAGTAGAAAGGAGCTGACTCTTGGATTTGGGTGTAGAGAGTAAAATTTCCGCCTGATTAAGACAGGGAGGCAAAAGAAGGAAGCATGATTGAAAGAGAGCCATGAGCGAAAAAGGGGTTAAGAAACAGTAGTTCTATTGCAATATTTTTTCAAGCACATTCAGATTTATAAACAGTACGATTTTAAAATCAATTTTAATTTGCTTTGGAGCTCTTCAATTGAAAATTTCAATCAAAAATCATCTCGGAACATTTATAAGTTTAGTGATTTTCCGGAAGATAACTGGAAAGAATTCAAAAGAACATGACATATTTCATCAAAAGTAGAGCTTTATTGGGATTTCAAGTAGAAATAGAATAAGGTTCTGAATTCGAATCCCAGTATCATGCTTTAGAGTAGAACTCTTCAAATTTTCAGAAATTGTGGGCCAAATTAAAACTTTCCGTGAAACCCGTGGGTCACCAGCTAGGATTGTAAGATTCACGAGGTCTTGATGACATGTACGGTGGCGTCTTAAAGGGTAGGCTAACGAGCCTCAGAATAAATAATTGAAGTCTTATTTATTCTGAAATTACTTCTTTTTCATTCAACACGAATTATTCTAAAAATTCATTTTCGTAAATGTGAATTTTCTTTAATTCTGAAATCGTATCTATCAGTAATTCTCAAATTATTTTTTCCATTAATTATGAATTTTCATCAATAATGAAATAGTTCATTTAAAAAGCTCTGAAATTATTTTTTTCATTAAGATGCAGTGTATTCAAGAATTTTTGTGAAGAAATTATATTCTCTCCTTCTATGGATGCCTACATTTCTTTTCCGAAATATATGAAATCAGAGGGACCCAAAAAATTGTTTGGGCCCTCACACCTGTTTGGACTGCCCTGGGAGAGTGTATGAAATACACAGCATTATATATATACTGTATATACTGGTGAATCTGAAAAAAACATCTCGTATTTCTTTCCAAATACTACAGTATAACCTCTCAGTGACGTGTTTCTTATTGAATAATTTGTATTTATTTGTTCGTCTTTCATTGTTATTTTCAATATTTTCTCAAAATGGACGATGGGCCAGGGCAAAGCGCTCCGAGGACCACATTTAGCCCGCGGGCCATGTGTTGAAGACCACTTCTCTAGAATATCGGAACAGAAATAATATCAAACAATAACTCAACATCTGTTTGAATATCGAAAAATTATACATTTATAACTACTTAATGACACAAAAATATGAGCTGAGCATTTCTGTTTTTTTAATAATAAATGAGTATTACAGTAATTCTATAAATCTTCATTGTAGCGATTGTTTGAGTCCCCTTGATAAATTTTGTGAGAGGGCAGAGGGCCCCCAATTATAAACGAATATGCAAGTTGGGTCCCATACATAGCCTACTGTAGGAATAACAACTTCCAGCCACCTTCATTCTCTGTCAGTCCCTTTGCATCTGAGACCCTCGGGCCGTGCCCGGGTAGTCCTATGGGTTAACCTCTTCGTTTCAGTCTGTCATAACGATTTTAAATGGTTTGAAATGATTTATTTAATAACTGGGGTTTTTTTTTCAAGTTAAGACTTGAAGTACACATATACAGCCGATCTCGCTCATAACGTTCTCACTTATAATGTTTACCCACTTAGCACGCCTTATTTTCGTGGTCCCAACTCTATATATAATTCTTATTAAGATTTCCCGTTTAAAGCGTTTTCCGGCTTACAAAATTTTTCATGATAGTTTTTTTATCACTGTATCACACGGGATCCACTGTATGTGCCTAACTCCAATAGTCCTAGTAAAGATATCGTCCCAAATTAATTAATTAATTAAATTTAAAAAAATGAATTTTTTTTTTTCAAGAGGCATTTTGACATAATTGTAATAAACACAAATCAATCAAAAAAAGTTTTTTAATAGCCAACTTTTGGTCCAGGGCAGAAAAAACTAAGACGGCATCAAGTGAAACCGCTCATCCGGCGTTATTGAGACCGAGATGGTTTAAAGAAAATTCGGATAAATTAGGGAGATATTGATTATGTATGTAAATGTACTCTACATCGACTGTATATTCTGATTCAATTCTGTAACAATTAGTGTACATTCATGATTATTGTTATAGAATCACTTATATCATCAGGTGAGAATCCGGATTTTTAAGGCCGGTTTAAGCGGGTCTCGTGCTTTTAACATGGATGAAAATCCTCAAACGCTATGCTTTAGTAATTTGATTAAATTTGTTATTTAGCCACACTGATTCATTTCAAATTTGGTGCTCATACTCACTATTGTATATGCTGTGCCAATTCGATGTTCTGCATATCTCCAATACTTATTTTTTGCAAATTTTCACTTTAACCGCTTGACTACCGGGCTATATTTCGGGGTTGTGCGGCTATATACCAGGCTGTGTGAAAGAAAATGTTTGTGTCTAATTTTTTTAAACACTGAAATTTTTTTAAATCATACCTATACATCAATGTATTTTACTCTGACCAGAACCGTGTTATTTCAGCTTCATATCACCGACTAATCAGGTTTAAACACTCAGGTTTTCTATTAAACATTAAAGGCGACGCACCTCCTGATCACTAAATATATAAATCAGAGTACGTCGTGGGAGTTAAGAGAAAAAAAAATGTATTGCTAACACCAGCGAGCATGATATCCATGTAATTGAATAAAAATTGATTCAAAGCAAAATATCGATATTTCATTGACTCAACCTTATTCAGAATTTGACATTTTCGAAATTTAAAATAATTGTTTCATAAATCAAATATTTATGAATGGATATTTACACGGTGGTTCAGAAAAGGGTGGAAAACTTTAAGAGGTGGTAGTACACACCAATACAAACAATTGTCATCAAAGAATGCATGGTCTAACATGAAACGCGAACGGCCGCTCCGCAAACGTTAAAACGGCATTCCTGTTGAAATTTATCGGGAGAAAAAAGAACACCGTGCATGCAAATGTAATCTGGGGAACAAAAAGAAACCTTATGCAAATCTGCGTCACAGTGAATAAAAGGCGAGGACGCCAGCCCTGTAAAGTTATTCCAGCGTGCAACCGTCCTAACAGTTGTAACGTACGAGATAATGGCGCACTTTAATAATACTGAAAACAGACGGAGCTGAAAGCAAACGGAAGTACCACAGAGGCAACACGAATGTACGGTGAGCGTTTTACCCTCAGGTGGTTGCCCAATCCAAAAACATTTGCGCGCTTGCATCGGTAGCTGTGCTGTGCGAAACGGGATCTTTTCTGGTCTGATGCAGGTTATACAAGGACTGCCAGAACAGCAGGTGTGGAAGACGAGATTTTGAAAATGGTGGTGGCAGACCAGCCAACTACAAGCACGCGAGCTGTGGACCGTAGCCTTGGTGTGCCACAGTCCACTATGTTGCGCCCTGTAGTACGTTCATTTCATTTTGGGCAATACATTCTTTGATAAAAATTGTTTGTTTTTGTGTGTACTACCACCTCTTGAAGTTTTCCCATATCACCCTGTATGTAGATTATATATAGAGAATATTTTGCCCAATTTGATGAACCAAACAGTTTATATTATTTCGAATCAATTTTTGTTCAGTTCAATTTATTTCATGCTATTTTATCATGCGCAAGGTGTTGACATTTAATTTTTTTTCCGTAGTGTTTGAAGATTTGCAAAGAAATAAGTATTAGAGATTACGTGAAACATTATGTTGGCATAACATATATGACAGGCTATACAATCGTATCAAAATAAAAATCAGTGCTTATATAATATATTTTTTAATATTTTTCTAGAGTGCAGTTTTTGAGTTTTTTTGACTGTATTGGTTAAAAGGTATGAGGCCCCCTTAGTTCACAAATCGAAATCTCTAACAGAGAGTTCGATGTGAGCACTCTCAAATTTAAAACATTTCCCAGTCCCCTTGACCCCCCCCCCCCCCAGTGGCATTGACGAAATATCTCACTTTTTTAAAACCTATTTTAACAATGAAAATCCCAGATGTTTTTGCAACTCTGATTTTTCTCAATGAAATACATTTTCCTACCCGCCCCCATTTATTTTGCCCTTGCTTAAACATAATAGAAAGCTTATTTGGTAAAAAGAAAAAGATCTGCTATTTTATAGGGGGTTTAGGTATTTCTGTTATGCCGGTTGAAAGGAAGATCTGGAGAAGCAAATAAATACTTCGTTCTATTGCATTTACTTATCTTTGTACAGTAATACCAGAATTTGGAAATCAAGTATTGCATGTTTGGATGGAATTGCTAGTCCCACACACAACAAAAAAACTTAACTCACGATGCCCCAAGTTAAAATTTTGCTCGAATCATTATTTTTCCTCCATAAACAGATTTGAAATCACTTATTATTACCTAGCTGTCACCCTCGACATCCCTCGCGTAGATTTCTTAATCTGAAAATTCTTAATGTATAAAAACAACCTAAAAATTGAGTTTCATTTACCCCAGTACCTCTTTGTAAAACCTCATTTGAGGTATTGCCTTTTGGGGCTAAGATGACCAGGCTACACTGGCAGCTCTGGCAACTGGCTACGCTCTGGAACATGCGACGTACAACTTTCCATGTAGGAAACAATCCTCTGTCGGATTTTCCATGTTGGTCATTTCCAGCGACTGTGCTCGAGATTTATTTGTTGTCATGGCAAAGCACTCCCCTTGAGAGGGAACTCTTAAACTCGAACAGATATTTCGTTGGGATTAACAGTATTCTTAGAATGAAAACTATCTCTTCCCGAGCACACCCAGTGATCACTCTGTGGATCTACATTGTTTTTATGCAGAGCTTTTTCTTGTAGTCTAGTTATATTGAACTATTTGGGGGGAATTAAGGTATTTCTTAGTAATGTTGCCGGTGTTCCGATTTTTAAAATGAGTTTATGTGATAGAAGACAAGAAGGATTCAGAGTATTAAGAAATTCTGCGGGGAAGTGGACGACGTCCCCCGTTTGGACCACCACTAGTTTCGTTTAACATACTACAAATTATATTTGTAGTATGAATTCAGATTATAGATTTTTTTAAAACTAAAGTATAACATTGGGTTTCAGTAGCAGCAAAGTTTGATGCAAAAATTGAACACAATCAACGTAGACTTTAGAGAAGCCATTTAAACTGAAAGAGTTTAACATTTCTTTCTGATTTGCTACCCAACTTCCCACGTTTCATCCGAAAAATAGCGCTATAGAGTAATTCCGTTATTATAAGCTAAGTGAAATTTAACAATGGAGATCGACCTCAATAAAAGAAAATTCTGCTATAAATTCATTCAGAAATCCATTTGATGAGTAGAAAGGAGCTGACTCTTGGATTTGGGTGTAGAGAGTAAAATTTCCGCCTGATTAAGACAGGGAGGCAAAAGAAGGAAGTCAACGTTCACCACTAGTTTCTGGTGAACCGTTGATACTAGAGTCTTACTTTCAGTTAGAAAAAGTATCCAAATCACGGGTGGACCTCAGACAGGCATACGTAAAGTTAAATTAACTTATTATACGGACGCCCTGTGCTTGAAAGCTCAATTAGAAAGATGTTGTCCAATCTCACCTGAGGCCAACGAAAAAAATCAGCGTTTCTACAAGCAATATTCGCTGAAATATTTTAATTCAAAAATCAGAGAAAACTTGGGGGGGGGGCATAAAATGAGGGGAAAAACTTTTTTCCCGTTAGTTTATTCTGTTTTTCTCAACTATTCTCCGATATTTTAATTAAAATATCTCAATGAGTATTGTACTTATAAACGTGGAATTATTATTATTATTATTTTTTTTTTGCTGGTTTCAGGAGAGACAGGGCAACAACTTTCCAACTGGGATTTTGAACACAGGGTGTCCATATAAAAGTTAATTTTTTTATTTTGATAACCATGCAACCCTTTGCAATATGACGTATCTGATGTGCACACGTTACATGGATACTTTCTCTAATTTGACGTATGCCTCTAGGATCAACCGTTCTCCAATAAATTCGAGGTGTTAGCTGTGCACCCTATATATAGATAACAGTTGGTTAATTATTTTTTTCCCTTGTGACCCATTGTTGCAGCTCAAATGATAATTAGTGATAAAGTTTTATTAATGAATATCATAAATTCAAAATCACAATTTTAAATGCTTTTTTTTCTACTCACTGTACATATATTTTTTTCATAAAAAATATCGTGTTCACAATCGTTTCGTGTGAGCGCGTGTCTCAGCAACATTTTTTGTGAGCATCATTTATCGATTTCTTCGTTTCTTTCTTTTCTTCGAGAGCTTTATTTATTTATTTATTTACTTCTCACGGTTTTTACACGTTGTAACGAGATTTCCTGTCCATTCGTCCCGCTCCGTTCACGAATGCATCACCAATCTCTTCTTTTCTACGCTATTGTACGCTTGCCTTCGCGTATAACGACGGCATTTTCATCGAAAGAGTTCGGCTTGACAGTCGAAGCATGTAAAATCTCGTTTCGTTTCCATGGGCTTATTCAGGAATTCGCGTGTGGCGGAATCTCTTTTTATTTTTATTTTCACATAATGACACGTGCCTCTTCTTTATATTTTTCTATACCTGACCAGTGCAATGCCGCTATTTAATTTGTCCACTCGCTATCATAATGATGTTCATTTTGTGAGTGAGCAGCTCGTTCACGCAAACGAGCTTCGCTAGCCGCACTCACGCACTTTCTGTTAGCTGTACCTTATCCGTGTACTACGAGCTGGACATTTAGACCCGCTTTTTTTCGCATCGTTGGAGCAAACGAAAATATACACACATCGCTTCGACAAATATTTGCCCTCTAAATACATCAATGCAAGTATGACGACGTCTTAATAAATTTCACTTTTCACGCGAGCTATGTTTATTTACTACTTTTTTGTGGTTCATTAACTTCGCAATACTCTTGAAGATTAAACAAAATAAATTTTCTTTTCGTGAAATCACGTAGTATCTTGTTTCCAAAACACGCGTCATTATATTATAAGTAATATTACAGTATTATGTACCCATCCCACTCAGATATTCTTCTCATATTTACCTTAAGCATCGAAATGCTCATGCAGCGAAGAAAAGAGAAAAATCTCAAACAACTGAAATGATGACAGTTTGAAAGTTACTTCTATATTTTGACCCATTTATGGTGGATGTGAAGCATGTTGAAATGCAGAGACACATTTCTAACATTTACTTCAATCCAAATTATATAATTTTTTTCACACAGGCACATCAGTACTTACTCGCATTATATTTTCCTAGTTTGTACAACTTTAAGCACACTGTATTATAATTTTGATTTTAATATGATGAAGGGCTACTCCAATAATTCTCATATTATACCACATCTTTTGTTTTGATGTTCTAAAAGCTTTTCTTCAGAATTTTCTAAGGCTTTTACAGAATAAATCATCCACACGAAAGTAACACGGATTATTAAAGAAATTATATAATAGATTAAACGTGAAGAACTAAAATATATGATTCGAACGACAGAAAATTCAAATTGGCTTGGAAAAAATTATTTTCAAACATGATATTGTTTAATATTCCCAAATTTCAAAATTTTGTGTTCGAGAGCAATAATTACGTAATTTTTTTGTAACATATTGTCACTTTAATGTTTCATTACACTCGTATTTGGATTATTACTGACGAATTTTAGTGAGAAACGCGTGCCCATGCATGAATTTGTGCAAATACGTCACAGCTTGACATGATTGAGTGAAACGGTATAATAAGACCAAACAACTTTAAGTCTATGATAATAATTGGAACATATTCTTAGAGAATCATTGTATACATACATATATTAAGATATTGTGTTATAAAAAAATCCTAATAGTAATAACTGTGACTCGTATAGTTATACTAACCAAAATACATCTGTTATATAAGAATTGCCTATCAATAACGTTGTTAGTCTTGAAAGAAATATGCTTGACTTCAATATTTTTCTATCTATGTATCAAAGTTTGCTGACAACAGATGCCATTCAGAGCAACTTTAGGGTATAAATAGTGATTTATACACACACAAGCCATTTCTAGTTAACCCAAAACACGGTTAATCCGCTCTTCATAACTTAGTTTGGAATTGTTTCACATTTTCAGATAAATATCGGTGATTTGGGTTGAACATTGATAAGTTTCCAAACCGAATTTTCTAATTAGTAAAAAAACTTTAATGGAGAAACATCGATGTTTGCTTGGGTTCTCTTAATCAGTCTCGCAACTATCAACTATTCTCGTGGACTGAAAGGTTGGAAGCTTCGGCCTTCGATTGTGTTATTACATAACATTGCTAAAAAGCCTACTTTAAATGAACGAAACATGATAAATATTTTCGATACCTCAAAATATGTACGGCAGAATATTTAAAGCAGTATAAGTTGTTAGCATTATAAATTAAAAATAAAAGAAACATCACAGTATAATGTTTGATACATGAAAATTAAATTCGAATTAAATTAACTTGGATTATCGATATTTTCGCAGTAACCACTATGCGTATATATTATAATTTCAGCGTTTTAAACAGTTTAAATGCATCTAAATATTGGTATTTGGTGTGGTATTCCGAAGTTTCCTTATCAGATTGAAAATAAGAAAAAAAATTAAAACTAAAAAATAAACTAACTTAATCTAGAATTAAACTTTTTATTGAACAAATTATGGTTGAAATTTCCACCGTGATTACTTTCATCTTTGTTATCATCATGGTTAATTGAACATGGACATAGTTAAAATATTTTGTTTTTAATCTCATATATATTAATAAAACAAACTAAATTTAATTTTGGTACTAAAACTTGAGTTAAATATACATATTCGAGGTGTTCGTTGATGCTGGCATCCCCAAAGCAGAATACGCTAAAATTTGTGATGTACGAGGCAAGAAGAATTTTAAGAAAAGTGTAGTGAAGAAACACTATTATATGGGAATTTTTACTGACAGAATATTTCCAGTCAGCCGAGGGTTCGTTGCAGAAGAATTCAAGACATTCTGCTTTGGGGCATGGCATATGATTAAGCTTATTCTATTTTATTTTTATGTCTGACGAAAATCATTTCAATCTATGTAGAGATATTACGACATTAAGGAAATTATTGAGTCTTTACAAGTTGTAAAAAAACTCTGTGAAATTAAAATCAGTCTTGATTAAAACAAAAAAATATATAATTTTTCAATAAAGTTGAAGCAGTCTGCTGTTTGACAGTGATACCTTGACTTGAGAGTTAATTCATTACTGGCATCAAAAAATCTTGTGTCACGAACCAATCTTAATAATTTAAAATAATGGAAATCGCGTTGATTCACATCCTACACATCAGAAATGTCATTACTTATATAAACAGCAATCTCAGCATGGTACAGAGCAGTGTTAAAAGTTATTTTCAGATTAAAAGTCATTTTGCGTCTGATATAAATACGGTATACACAGCACAGTCCGACAGCGATAGACTGTGAATTTTTTGAACGTCGATTGAGCATTTACTCGTACGTTTCAAGCTCGTAAGTCAGATATTTGCATCGTAAATTGAAGCATTTTTAGCGGATTTGTTTCCACTCGTAATATGGATTAAAAAGAGACGCGTAGGTCGAGGTATTACTGTGTATTTCTATTTCGTTTATTTAATTATTAAATAGTCAAGCCACTTAGATGTGTTGACTAGAATATCTCTCTTCATGTTACACCGTGAGCTGTAGTAGCCTACCTAATACTGAATGATAAGGATCGTGTTCAGATGTACGTGATACGTTTTAAATCGGTTTTTAATTATGATATATGTATATGTATTCCACACATATGCAGCCTCTATTCTCTCTCACAACCCGATTACTGTGTAATGCTACTGATGCTGCTTTAGATCAAAATTCGGACCTAATAGTACAAGTTAGACGTTACTTGGATGTGTTGTATTTTAGCAGGATTTCAATTGTCCACTAGTATTTTGTAAATGATTAGACAACGATCAACTGAATTTAAAAGTATACACAGATATTTAAAATATCTAACTATTTACAGATAGATAGACAACATTGGAAGGGGATTCACTGGTTTAACACTAATTTTTCCCATTATTGTTGTTCAAAATGGAAAACTAAATCTACATTCTATTCAGCTACCGTGAGCCCCCTTTTTATAATTTGAGTCCGGATTATATGCATTTGCATATTTTGGCCTTTTTTAGCATTAACGCATGTGAAGGCATAAAATCAAAGAATTTTCAGTATAAGTGCATATTTTTGAAGGTTTATTTAAGCTCACTCAATTTTTTTTATAATTTTTCAAATAAATATTGTTCATAATATTTTCATAACATCGGTTTTTCCCGCAGGTGATATTTAGTGAATTAATACGTATATTTATAAAGTATTTTACGAATATTAACCGTTTTATTGTAAGGCTATTTCTAATAAAGTGTTAATTTTTTTTAGAAACAGTATAGAAATTCTTTTGTTACTGGTATTTTCGTTATTGAGAAGCTGCAACAAACTGAAAATTAAAAAATGCCTGAATAAAAAATATGTAGACGTTATTTGCATATGCGGTATATATATATATGAGGGGATATTTTTTTTGTAAATGAATACGCATGCACTAAGAAATAGAAAAGACGCCTTTTAAAACACATTCTGCTCTACACATCTTCTTTTTTGCATGGTGATTTTTTTAATGCATATTTTCTCGTTTTTTGTACATATTTCGGAATTTTTGGCTTTTTCAAGATTTCTAGTGCATATTCTAGGGTGAATGCATATTTTGGAATTTCAGTGCATATTTTGTCATTTTAAGTGCACATTTTGTATTTTAAGTACATATTTTTGCATTTTTAAGGACATGTTTTTGCATTTTTAAGTGCATATTTGCATATTTTTAGAGTATTTTGCCACTTTTTAGTGCATATAATCCGGACTCTAATGATTACTAATAAAAATGTAAATATTTTAATTGATCAATTGTAAGAATTGTTCAATTGGAAAATCGACAAAATATTTATCATTGCTAAAATAGAAAGCTTTTAAGAACGCGAGATATTTCGTCAGTGCCAGTGAGAGGATTAAATTATATTTCTTATCGTGGAAGCTGCTAAATTATGACATGGTTGAAAAAAAAATCAAAATTTTGAAAAATTTTTTACTCTGAGATATGTTACAAAATCACTAGTGGCCCTCGCTCTATAAAAATTTGAACAGCACCCTTGCATTAGATATTCAACGTCAATTTATATTAATTAAATCAAATAATTTGCACCAAAATTAATCAAGTGATATAATTTATTGGTTAGTTTTCAAAACATTGGAAAACCTTAGCAAATCTCATCTCCATAGATTTTCATCGCAAATGAAGATAAATTCATATGAGTCGAAATTGTTAGTCTTCAACTTGTACGGGGAGGTATGGATATTTTCTATTTTACTAATAGGAAAGAATTTCTTTGGAAAGAATACACTAAAATATAGATTTCATTTTGAAACTTTTTTAAAACAATTACATGAGCTGTTGTTTCAAGTTTATTTGTAATTTTTCCACAATTAAAAAAGAGATAAAACCTCCGAGTTCACAGGTATTCGGTATGTCACGAGAAAAAGGTAGGGAAAAAAAGTCATAAAATGTACACCATAAAATGAAATACCTTCCAGTTGTTAGTTTTTGAATATTTGCTCATTCTTGAGAACGATTTTCTTTTTCGATTCACTTTCAATTTTTATAGTGCAAAATGAAAAAATCAAATGTTCATGATTATAGCTTTATGCTTTTTCGGAGTTTTCTGAACTATAGGCCAGAAAACTGGAAAAACATACTACAGGCTCTCTATAACATTCAAAATCCAAGAAAGTTCAATCACAAGTTAGAAGTTTTTTTCCGCTTTCTCTCTCTCTCAAAGTTCTTTCCTTTTTTATCTATTATTTTCATCGAACTTTATATGTCTAGTGCACCGGTAACTTGACATATTTGTGGAAATGACCTTTGCAACAGTTGTGCATAATGCATAGAAATGCAAAAGTATCTAGATCAGATGATGTTGAAATATATTTTGTACATCAGATCGTCATTTTCATATTCTAGAAAAGTGAATTTACGGTATCGAAAATCACACATTCGTGGCTATTGCCGTGTTTATTAGCATTATTTCAGCCACGCCTTGTTTATTCCGTACAGAAAATATCTGGACAAAATCACATTCTATTCCATTGTTTAGATATTGTTTTCGTTTCGGTAAATGTTTAATTAGTGGCTTTCCTCCACAGTCAAGACTCATTTTTGAAAACATCTTGAATTTTTGCTGTTAGTTTTGTAAAAATCTCAACATTGCATTTCTACCCACTTGTCTCTATTTTTTCAACTCATATTTTGATATTGTCTTGCATTCAACAAGACAAATTGGAGCATATGATTGAGGACGTCATAAGCTAACTATTGCATGCTATAGGTAAGCCACAAGGCGAGGGGAGAATTTTAACAAAAATTACATTTAAATTTTATTTTAAATACTTGAAGATAAGTTTTCGATTGGAACAATTTATCCCAAATAAGGGATTGCAATATTTTTAATCGAAAGTTAAGTATTCCAAATGTGTTCTATTTGAAAACTAATTTCCCTATGGTTATAATTTTTTGCCTGCTCAATCGCTGGAGATTCAAGCACAGACAAATAAAGTAAATATTATCTTTCATTAAAAACATGGAATGACGTTTATACTTGGCGACATCATCTTTTTATTGAATTTGTCTTTATACGAGGTAGGTCTACCAGACATTCACTGCTAACTTCACTGTGATACCAGTTTGTTTCGTAAAGAGGCTATAATGGAAATACGGTAGTGTATATCCTTGGTTTTAAAAGTCTGTTATGTTATCTCTGTACCTATCTCTTTTTTACTTCTAAACAACTCGTTGATTTTCAGGCCCGTGACTATGACTAGGGTTTTGGTATCATCTCTGGCATATTTTTCTCACAATTACGTTGTATCATTAGAGAAAATAGAAAAGATATAAATGCTGAATTCATATTCTTGAATGAAATGGTTACGTTATTGTTCATAGGAATTAGATGTGTGCGACTAGAAAGAGACTTTATTGACCACTACCTTTTTCGAAAGAAACGCAACACAGCAAATTCAAAATGCATTATAGATGAAACTCGTGTCATTGTATGAAATTTCACTTGTACATCCATGTTCTTTGAGAAAATATTTTGTAGTTCCGGTAGGTCATTGCAGTCTAAGAAGATCAGACAGTTTTGTAATTTTTTATGTGTATTTATACAGCAAATGCTGTGTCTGAACGATTCCAGTAAATTACAATGCACCTCAAAAGAGCCGAAAAAAATTTCGTTTATATTTATCTTCCGTTAGGGTTTATCCTTCCATGACTAACTGTGGTCACGGATCTTTACAAATGCTGAGATCACGTTTTCAGACCTCGTAAATTCACCTGACAAAATAAAAAAAGAAAGATTTTATTTTCAACTCATGAAAAAAAAAATTTTTTCTTCATGTCGTGTTTGGCTACGAATTTTGAATGTATGTATAACTTACGAATGAAAAATGCCTTCAAGATTATTTCTAATTTTAATAATGTATTAGCCCATTTCAGTACATAACTTCCTCTTTTTATCTTCCTAATAACTCCTTACTTTCCCTTTTTACATTGGACAATAATATCTAGAAAGATCTTGTATATAATGGCGTTTCAGGTTTGTATAAAAGAGTATAGTAGCCTATATGCCTTCCAGAACCCTCTTTATTTCTAAGTATTGCAGTAAATATACACAAGTATTAAAGTTGATCAAACGAAACCCTTTCGAGTGGATTTATCAAAACGGATGAGAATGTGAGATGGTGTGGTTGAATTTATAAGAAAGCGGGAATGAATTTTTGTTCGTTAGAAGAAATCACCATAGGCATTCAGACAGTGATCCAGCTACTTGATAAGAAAGCGGGTAATGTCCGTGAATAAAGACATTGGTCGATCCGTTGAAATGACGCATTGAGTGAGTTGAATAAAGCTATGAAGAATATACAACACAGCAAGCGTACGCGAAATGTAACTTTATTGGATAACACAGTTCGTCCTCACTCCGAACAATAAAAATCACATTTTGTAACTAGGTTTTCTCTCGTGAAATCTCACACCAAAAATGCATCCAAGAATTTCCTGGTATCCTGGAAACCTGAAATAATACAAGATAGAACTAAATGATCAACAAGATGCTTATGCTTATAAGACTTGTAAGTAAAAATTATTTTCGTTAGGGGAATGCCTTTTGAAAGCTATGATTGATTATTTCAAAGAAAAATTTAAATACGGGTATTTCAGAAAGAAAATAATTTGTGGTTAATTTCAACATATAGGGATCCAGTCGAGGTAGCAGTGTACGACAATTATCCGCTGAACACTTAACACTAAAGACACTTAAAGCACTTCACTTCTACTGTTACTTGAGATTACCATTACGCTATAGACCACCCATTTCAAAAATCGTGGCACCTCTGGGAATGCGAGTAGAACTTCAAATATCTCACGGCACCCGTGTTCAATCTTGGGGGCATTGCGGTGGCACGCTAAAGTGCCGTAGCACACAGGTTGGGAATCATAACCTTACTACTACTCTCAATATAATTTCCCTGAAATACAGTAAAACCTGTCTTCAACGGAAAAAAATCGTGGTTCGGTGATTTCAATGCCAAAATACACATTAAAAACCTGGATTAAACGGAACCTGTCTAAAACGAAACGGAAAGGAATATTGTACCCTTTAACGGAAAATTTCACACACACAATGTGAGTGTTTGGCGACCAGTAGACCAAAGGATCATACAAAATGTTAAAATGTTCCATCAAAATTTTTTACGCAATATATGCTTGCAAATGTGAGTTCGTTTCTGTACTTAATATTGCGGTTTTGATAAGCCATATGTATGTGAAGTAGTGGTTCTCAGCCTTTTCGAGCCCGCGGTCCGGTTTCATTCATTTTTGTGTGTCGAAGCCCCGCTTAAATACATGACCAACGGAAAATGAATAAGGGAAAATGGAACGCTAATACTCGCGGCCCGGTATGAATGGGGTCAGGGCCCGGTATCGGGCCGCGACCCGGCGGTTGAGAAACACTGGTGTAAAGCAATTGCTTTCTGAAATTGTAACAAAAATTTTTGGGAAAGCAAGCTCTCCTACGGTAGAAATCAGTGTAAGGGTTGAATTTCCAAATGATATGCAAGACTTACAAAATTGTATGCAAGCTGAGTACATTCCGTGATCGTAAGGCTGAGCAGGGCCGGAATTAATTAAAAAGAGGCAAAGGGCACACACACACAACTGCCCTGGCAGCAAAATTCGGGGGTGTAAAATTTTAGGTAGTGTCAAAAACAACATTTTTTATAAAATCATTGAATTTTACAATGGTAGGGCGCAAAATCACGTTGCTCTTCCGTCGCAAAATTCCTAGTTAAAGCCTTGAGGCTCAGGATTACATAAACATAGACGATAACCGAACCTGACACGACAGATATTGACACCCTAATTGAAAATTTTTGAGGAAGTTGAAAAGAACGAAAATGTCGTTATTTTAGAAGAAACACAGTGTGCGTCGGAATTTTATACAGATGCTACCAAAATCTAAATACACTACAGTATCTGATAATTATAGACTAATTATTTATTTATTTATTTTACCTATATTTAAATTATAACATACATATTTACTTCATTTCCGATTAATTTATTTTTATTTTATTTCAATCGCACACGAAATCGTAACACAATTTTTAACATTATATCAATTGAACCTTTATTAAGCGGAAAACTGTTCAACAGAGAAAATTGGTCCCTCGGTCCCTTGCGATTCCGTTGAAGACAGGTTTTACTGTATCTTGTTGTACGCGAACTCACGGCACTCTGGAGTGCTGCGGCAACCGTTTGGAAATCACTGCTTTACCCTGAGCGGCCACTTTTGTAATAATATTTTGATTCAAATTCCGTATTCATTTACCATGCGATGTTATTTCTGGTTAATAGGTAAATTAAAAGGTATTAGTTCGAAAATAAATCTAAATGATATAGATAGATAGATTCGCTCACAACCCCGGACTGATGCGAAACCCCTTACTTCCGTTAAGAGGCAGAGTTGTGTCGGAAAAGTTAGCAAATATTTATAGTGGTGGATCCCATTGCCCCGTGCTCGCAAGTATCGAATCACTCGCATCGTTCTCCCCATGAAGACAGCCATCAACTCGATGCAACGTACAAGCCATTTTACTAAAACGGATAGCTGAACCCAATGACTAGGGAGAAAAATTGCACGTGCACCCAGTGACACATAAGGGCCGGAAACCGCAGCCTGGGATTTCAAAAGAAGTGTGGAAAAGTTTTGAAGTGGGAGAGATTTGAGAATGGTCTAAATACACAATGTATATAGAATATATATACAGCGCCTCCACTGCGACGGGAAACGAAGAAACAAAGCCTCCTTCCACTGTGCTGGGCGGTTTTGTTTCCCTTTCCTTTTACGGTACATGCAATATATATACACACACAGAAAATACACAGAACCTCCACTGCGACAGGAATAATCAAACAGAACCTCCGTTGACAGTGCTGGGCATTCACATTTGAATTACTAACATATATTATTTACATTACAAAAAAATTTCCCTTTTTCATACTATTGGGAATGCACACATAAACATTACTATAAAAGTAATACATATTGGGAACAAATATCACCATGATCATATAAATATTCAAGGTTACTCTAAATGATATATGGCAACCTGTGTGTGCCAATTGCTACAATCATTTTTGTTTCTTAAAGTGGCATCAGCAATCCGTACAGTAACCCCCCCCCCCCCCGTCACAAGACACTAGGCCTGTTCTGGGGTGGAACCCCGCGCGGTTTGAAGAAAGCAAATCCTTTCATTAACTAGTATATCGGTTACAACTCGTGTATTTAATCTAGCATTTATTATTATATATATAATTATTATATATATTAATTTTTTCATATTACTTAATATTAAATATGTTTTCATGAAGACATTATAATAGTTCCTTATTAAATTGCTTCTGTTTTTACAAGAACTGAATCTTTAGAACCGTCGAATATGGAATTCCACGAATGGATCGCTTTAAATCCCATTAATCCCTAGTGGTGTTAGATCGGGACTATACAATGGGTAGTACAGAAGCCGATAGTACAGAACCTCGTACCGTTTCCGCGTAAAATTATCCTGCATAATGTTCACCACATGAAAACAAGAATTGCCGTGCAACAAAATCACATCACGTGAAAATATGCTGGGTCGCTCAATGTTGATAGCTTCGTGCAACTTGCCCAATGTGTCTTTGTAGCGGACCGACCATTTCTTATTTGTGGACGTGACCCATAATTCTTCTCAAAAAATTGGATGACTGCCTATATGCCTATGGTGACTTCTAATGAACACAAATGCATCCTGGCTTCTCTTCTCATAGATTTCTTTGTTTCGATCTACCACACCATCAGATATAATACTTTTTCATTGGTCTTGATAAATTTTCTCGAATGAGTTTCATTTGATCGATTTGCACATTACTGATATACAGAAAGTGCAACTCATTTTTTATTCCACAAAAACTTTCCGCTGAAAATGATTTGACCTAACTTTTAAAGATATGACATGCCGGTAATTATAATTTTAATGGAACCGACACATAATCATTTTTTAAGCCGCGATATGTAAATGAATCAATTTTATTGGAGCCTCATGCAAATACACTTCTCTATTCTAACCTAACTAATCAATCAAATGGTCTTTGAATTCCCTAAGCTGTTCGTAATCTTATTTATGTCATAATTTTTTTATCCATTTCTGATCCAATATCAATTTCATAGTCCTCGAGATGTTCTTTATACGCATTATTTCTTTTTGGTATCTCTATTGTGTTTCCTTTACTCGATTCGAAAACTCTTATAAAAACAGATTTTTCACAATTTCACACACAAAGATTATTACAAAGGCAGATTTTTCATGTGTGTGTTTATTTCATCTCTCTCATCTTTACTTAAAGCTTCAAAAGAAACATATTGAGACGTATTTTCAGTACATTTCTATAAATGCGGGCTCTTAGATGCTGATCCATGAGTCTTGGTAAAATTATACACGTTTTCTTTCATTATTAAACCGCCAAAATAACGATCCCATCCGATGTCAAACACAGCAGAAATACAGTACACTCAACGACATATTTAAAATTCCTCTTGAAATCCTTACGTAAATACCTCAAGTTTCATGGGCATTCTCTCAAAGTTTTCATCGTTTATGTACCTGTTGGATTATCATGTTTCACTATCCCGGGCACATATAAGTTTTCATGAAATTATTCTCATTTTTCAGATTCACTAGACCACGATTGAAATCGAACGATTATTACTTCGCCGTTTAGTAATACATCATAGTGAGCTCGGACGCGATCTGTTTGATTTAGAACAGTGGTTCCCAAAGTGGACAATATCGCCCCCAAGGGGCGATGGAATGGTCCAAGAGGGCTGTAAAAGCTATTGGTTTAGTATAGGATCCTTTGGACTGACTTGAGTTGCGGGGGAAAGATGGGAATAAACATTTTCTAAAGAAGGGAGCGATGGAACAAAAAGTTTGGGACACTATGATCTAGATTCCAGAACAGCTGTTCTCAACTTTTTTCGACTCGCGGAGCACTTTCTGGTCTATAATTTCTATGGCGGAGCCCCTAGGTCTATTTTTTTATTTATTCATCAAAGTTATTGATTTATTTATATTATTTAAAAACATTTTTTTCACATTTACTGGGTTTTTTATTTCCCTCGAGCTGCCGCGGAGCCCCTGGAGAGTGCCCAAGGAGCCCCTCGGGTTCCACGAACATAGTTTCCCGAACTTTTTGTTCCATCGCCCTCTTCTTCAGAAATTTTTTTCTCTAATCGCCCCCCCCCCCCCGCGACTAAAGCAAACCCATAGGATCCTATGTTATACTCTCAGCGTCTATCGCCCCCTGGACTATTCGATCACCAACAAGGGGACGATATTGCTCGCTTTGGGAAACACTGATCTAGAACATTTGGAACCTGTGGGAAGCGTATCATATCAAGGTGCGTTACGGGCTGCTTGGGAGTACACAAAACACAGTCAGTAGGCCTAAGAGCGGAAAATCAAGTAAAATAATGATGAAAAGCAAAGCATTAGTTGATATATCGTACGAAAACTACTAACATGCTTACTCTACTAACATAAGTATTCGCAAAAGGATACTTGAAGTATTTAACTGATATGATCTAATATAAAGTTATGTAAACGGATGCGCAGATCTTTGGTGTTGCTTACAACTATCAAGTGGTATTGCGGTATCTGTTCCTTACACAGAAAATATTGATGTCGGAACACTGGGGGGGGGGGGGATCATTTCTTTTGGAATCAAAGGATCGTCGGATAGGATAAAATCAAAGGATAGTGTTTATGATTGTAGTGAAATGAAAGATATCAGCGAGTTCCAACCACAGTATTTACCATGAGAATTTGTGGAGGATATCAGTTAAGGAAAATCATGGAACTTGAAAGTAAATTTCATTTCACTGGGGTCCCGAAAAGAGCTGTGTTCAAATACGCCACTGACTCAGTTTAGAGACGGAAGGTTGAAATCTCCAATTGTCATGCACTCAGGGTCGTAGAACTGAAACGAAACACGAACAATAAAACTCCATGGAAGGGGCAAGAGAAACGTTATATCACGCCAATGATGACACGCAAAGGTGCCGACGTAAAAAAAACTTTGAGGGGCTAAAAGTTGCTAGTCGTCCCACATATACGGGACTCAAGCTTGTACACAAGGGAGGAAGGGGTGTGTTGCATTGTGTATTCGTTAATTATTGGTGGGGGGGGGGAGGTCAGCCCCTTCCCAAAATGTATTGGAGAGGGGCTGAAATAGCCTCAGCCCCCAGGTTCCGGTGCCTATGATCACACAGTAATTGATATTTCAGATTTCCACAAAGATACACTATTCAGAATCCTCGTCATGAGTTTTATTCTTTTTATAAGGAAATCCCTCTTCTATACTAGTTATTTGTCAGCAAAAAGTTTTGTCTTGCCTAAACACTATTACCAGAAAATTCGAATTAGAAATGTAGTCTTGGAGCCATGTTTCATTCAGACAGAGGATGTCATAATCATTTGATAAAACATAGTAAATCATGCGTTTTTGCTTCATAAACCGCACACATTCTGACAATATAAATCACATACACGATAATATGTCCTCTATACTTCAGCCGTTAAAATGATCTTGAGAGTTCTCTATCGTAATCCCCCCTTCAGTAGCTTCGGCAGACAAACCGTGCGTGTGGAGATCATTCTCCTGCACAATATAGTGGAGTATAAAATTTAATTATAATTGCTTGTAATACAATCAAACTCAGTTATAACGACCTCGGATATAACGACACATTTTTCTTTTCGTCCGTGTTTATGGTGTTTTCTCAAGAAATTTATAGAGTTAGAGCTCATCACATTGAGGCAATGTGATGGATGTGGCAATATTAGTGCATAAATGTTAAAAAAAAGAGATTTATTACATGTTTGGCGCTTCTCATTGGCATGACTCGTACAGGAACATTATTGTATTTCCCCCATTATTTTTGCCCTCAGATTTCCCTGTAGCACGCACACACAATGTTTTCCTCGATTTTTTCAACGTACTGCATTTTAATTCCTGATCTTTACTAGAAACGTGGATGGAGGTGATTCGCCCAATTTATATATTATGCTGTATTGAACATGACTATAACAATTTCATCTCACATATTTGCCATGTTCAATTTTTCTCCTCATGAAGTATATTTGAAATCACTGCAAATTACTGCATCACTATATTTCTCGCCAAGGGTTGTTTAAAAGCAATATTTGGGGTGATTTCGCCTATAATTGGCAGCAAGTTTGGCGATATCTCGTATTCATGTTATCCTAATTTCCCTAACTTTTCTTGATCAAATACGGTCATACAAATGAAATAATAACTTTATGCACAGCATTCGATTATTTTGCGTCAAAAAAATTCTTGAAAACGTCAACCTCGGTTGTAATGGCAAAATCTCGTGGAATCCTCGATGTCGTTACAACCGAGTTTGACTGTATAAAGAGAATTATTATCGTTAAAACCGAAAGGAGGGGACAAGCCTGTTTGTCACAGTTTCAGCCGGCGAATTGAAGTTTTGTTATAAAAATATTTGAAAAGTTAGAAAATCATGTTGATTTGATCACAATTGAAGATAATGTTATTTACTTTGTACATGGCATGGGATAGTAAAAGCTTGTTCCCCTCCTTTCTACAGAAAAGTCACAATTAGAGGAGAACCTGCGGGTGAACGGCAAGGGCAAGAAGATGAGGAAGCCCCGAACCATCTATTCCAGTCTTCAACTACAACAACTCAACCGGAGGTTTCAAAGGACGCAGTACCTGGCGCTTCCGGAAAGAGCCGAACTCGCCGCATCACTGGGTCTCACCCAGACCCAGGTAAGAAACGAAAGTCAAAACCACACACAAACAGTGGCGTCGGAGCCGACGGTGCTGTGGGTGCTCGTAGCATGGGTTTGAGTACTCGGAGAATTAATTTAAAAAAAATCAAAATTTCCTACATAAAGCTCAATACGAACATCCTCAGTTCTAAAAACGTTTCCGACGCCTCTGTACAAAAATCACTAAATTGTATGTTCACTAAATGACGATTCTAACGGATTCATGATAACGGGTAAGTTTTCATCATTCCTATAGAAAACAATTCTATTCGGCGATTGGCAGGTAAGTGTCTGAAGGCGGTACATTTTAAGTGACAAATATAGATGGTGAGAATACCACTGAGTATAACTTGAATCATTATACTTCTGAAAATTTTCATTATTTGTACTTTTTTACATGCAAATTTTATAATAGATTTTTAAAAAAATGTATTTCCTTGTCTTTTTGACACTTTTCCTAATTACTGCAGTTCCATGAAACTTTAAACAATGTTTTAAAATGTGTTCAAATTTATTTACTTTTTTTTGAAAGAAATCACATTGTTTTTTCCTCAGCAGCTTAAATAGTGGATTTTTAATTCACCGCCCGTTGTTTCGAAGGATAATCAACTTTGCTGCCAGTCGTTTTCGCTATATTTTTTGTTTTTTCTATACTTACCCTTGCATGACAGGTAAGGTTCGGTTTTCTTGGCCGGTTTCACTAGAGAAAAAAAATAGCTAGTGTTACACCTAACCTAATAGAAACACGTTATATACAGTACCACCGACCAAACTGTCCGCAGTAACAAAAAAAAAGAAAAAACGAAAAAAAAAAAACTGATGAAAAAAATAAGAAAAGATAAGAAACCAGACCTGTTCTCCAGGGTTACTGCAGTTGGTGTAATCGTTCGTTTTCTATATCTCGCCAACACATTTATTTTATCTAGTCCGAGATATATGTATGTGTTTAGGTTAGCGGATATTATATAAAAAAAAAAACAACAGTCACAGTTATCGTCAGTTACAATAATAAAATATTCTTACTGGAGTTGGTCGTAATTATACAAGACTCGCGTTGTATTACGATATCTTTTTGAGATAAGATATAAGAACCGCCAAAACATGCTTCACGAGATAAGTTTCCAAATTCAGCAAAGTATTTTATTTTTTATTTTTTGTGATTTTTCTCGTGCATCCGAAGGACAACTTGAGAGACGGAAGAGGAGGGACTCTACTGTCTTCTGACTCACGTCGGCTAAGATAGGCAATGCGTAGTATGTAGTAGCCCCTAGTCTATGTATGTCCCCGTCTCTTTTTGAAACTTGCGGACGGCAAAAGGAACGCCCCTCTCTCTCTCTCTCTCTCAAACCCGCCATCATGTGCATGGGAGAGAAATAATACTAAATGAAAAAAAAAATAGAAGAAGAAAATCAGCGCTACATGAAAAGAGAGAGGATGTAAAAACCGAATTCAGTCGCCTGTGACACAAATTAGTGCTTGTTAGGTGGTCGTTTCCCCTTGAGACAGTAGAAAGATCTTTTGAACAATGGGTTGGACCGAACAAACCGAAATGCCCCCCCCCCCCAACCAACGAATTAACAGTAACAAAAAACTAAATTTATTATATATATTTATATATACGGTTATAAATATTTGAGCCGAAAAACACCAAAATATTATATATAATTTCAAATGCAAATACAGAATCGGAGGCCACAATAGGCAGATTGCCCAAAATGTTGGCTGGGGAAAAAAAAATACTTATTTTGTTTTTTAATTACTTACACTACGTCATGCGGCAAAAAATGAGACAGTTCTCAACTCATTTGCAAGATTCATGCAAAATTATAAAAACAAAACAAAAAAAAACTATTGAACAATTGTAGTAAATATGTTATAGGGAGCAAAATTTTTCCGCTTGGTTAGGGTAAGGTGCTGTACTTATTATTAATTTTAAAAAATTAATAATAAATCAACCAATATATTGACATGAAAAGGTGCGGTTTGCACTAAAACACTTGTTATGAATTTTTTTTTTCTTTGATAAGTTTGAAAAAAGTTAAAACTTCACTCACAGGTGGTGCTGTAAAACGAAAAACTCGACGTAACATATTATGCAACATAAACAGTATATAATTAACGTTTGTGACAATTTGCGTTACATAAAACTACCATATAGAAGAGGCGCGGTAGCTCGCCTAAAGTACCAAAGGATGTTTAGAGGTGTCGCGAGTCCGATATCCGGTTCGTCCTTGTCAGAAAACTTTCCTGACACAAGAGTGCAAGAAAAAACGGCGACTTGACCGCAGCAAAAAATTGATACCGCAGGGAGTCCCCCATCGAGGGGTTAGTGCACCAAACTCTCGATGAGTATAAAAAATAAGCCTGCCCCGTTCGGAATCGGCAATAAATTGTAGGTCCCGGTCTAATTAGCCCTCGTGTGCCGAAAATGACCGTGGTGCGACAAAATGACCAAATGACCATATAGAATCATGAGCATCCTCACCCCATCACATTTCAATATCAGAACCTGGGCTAAAAATGGCTCTGATATTGAAATGTGATAGTTTCATGTAACGCAAATTGTCATAAACATTAATTATGCACTGTGTTGCATTTTATGTGTTATGTCGAGTTTCTCGTTTTGCAGTGGCACCTAGGAGTGAAATTTAAACTTTTTTCCTTTAATTTGTGAAAATAAAAAGCTCTAACGTATAAGTATTTTAGTGGAAACCGCACCTTTTATGTAAATTGGTTGATTTGGCATTAATTTCTAAAATGTGTGCAGGACTTCATATCCACCGTGTTTTTTCTTGCGATAGCAGTTTATAAATCCATAGATCCAAAAATGCTTACGATTCGTAATAAAAGTCAACACCAAATCATATGTGCCGAATCCTCCCTCACGTTATGAAAATCGGCAAAGCGAAACAACGGAGAGAATTCTGACGTGACATTGATGGAATGGGATCGCTTGCAAATAGTTTCTAGAATGATTTGGTTGCATAACCAACAAAAATAGAGAACGTAAAGGGGAAAAAAGCTAGAAAAAAGAGAAAAAAACAATTACGCTGTGAACGGAGGAGTGAAATAGTTGAAGTGTCTTACGAAACGACTTGATATGTTAGGAACGAATAAAACGTGTTGTTGAAGTGTAGTTGCATGTGCCCTACATAATCCAAGGAATAGTGTCTTGGTTTAGCCTTAGTCACAAGACAAGTCATCTCCAATCATTTTTCTTTTCTATTTCATTACTTCTCTTTATTTCATCTGCACATCAATACAGAAAACTGACCGACCCGTCACCCTTTATCCGAGCTTATCTCCTTAGAGATGACGAGAAAATAATAGTCGAAGGCAATCCTTTTCTAGACCGCTTCATGATAACTATCTCACGATTACGCCAAACTCGTGTGAATTTATTACTTACGCTAATATCATTATTTTATAGATACAGCCTACTCGATAGACTCGGTTTTAATTAAAATTATTTTTAGCGATCTTCATATGTTCTCCTTCGAATATTTATTCCCCCCATACGCCGTGAGTATTTTGAGTAGAAATGACAAAACTGTGTATATTAATTTATTTGTATCGAGTTAAAGAATGTTTCTATTATTTTAAGAAGATCGGGTGTTGAAAAAAAAAGAAAAATATTCAAGTCGTGAAACTCAAATAGAAGAGTCATATTTATACAAAGAGAATAAAGATGAAAGATAGAGATAGATACAGAAGCGAAGGCCATGAAAGCACTAAAAGTCAACTGATAGATCGTTCATCCGTGTTTATCTTTGTTCAGGTAAAGAAAAAAAGTGCCCTTAACGCTAAAGCAAACACCAAGACATACTCTAATAACACAAAGAGAAACATACACGATAGTGAATTATGAGTCATAATGGGGTTCGTTTTCCAAAAGACAATTTGCTGAAACACTTTGGACGTTTACACATCACAAACTAAATCAAGAGCTTCATTTCTTTTTCTTTTTGTGGTTATTGGCGATCCCTGAATAAGAAAATAACACCTAATGTTGATATTAGTACTGTTATATGCTGAAAAAAAACACCTTTGTGATTACAATCACCCCGGAAAGATGAGATAAAACGAAGATATCACAACTGAGTCCTGTAAAAGAGAATTAATTCAGTTAAAATCTTCATAAAAAATCAATTATACTTTATTTCACTATAAATAGTTTAACCAGAAATTGATAAGTTTTTGTTAAATAATAAAGAATGAAAGATGGCGTTCAACAAAATCATTTTATTTCTATATATAAATCTGATATAATAAACTACTATATGAATTTTACGTGATCACAAATACTTTACTTATCTCGCTTGTAGTGGATGGAAAAATATTCATCGATGTAAATATCATTATATTTCAATCACTCTTAATACAGTGGGCCTATATTTGAAGTAAATAAATTGGTAAATTTTATAGTGTTATTCGTTTTTGATTTTAATAATTCTGTTTCCTCACTGAATAGAATTAAAAAATGATCCAATTTTTCAATTAGACACCAAATGAATTTGCGAGCGTTTTTTTAATTAACGTATCGCGGACGTCAATCAGTTGTATCTTGCTCTATGGCACACTCCAGTTTAATTCTAAATCGAGGCGTTTCCTTTGCGTTGCACAATGAAAAGAACGAAAATATTATTTTACTGTAAAAACCGTCAATTAGACGATGTCGCATTATATTTCCAAGCCAACAGCTGTCATCGCCGATTACTTTCTTTATTCGCGAAAATCATCATCTCATTTTCTCTGGTTTAATTCTCTTACAATTCAGTCATCGCCCTCAATTAATCTAAATACAGTTATTGCTACGCAGATAATAGTAATTAGGTGTCGAACACAACCGATGCTCACAGTCACTGAATCATCTCTCTTTTCACTTTTTCTTATCGAATGGGGAAAAAACATGCATAAAATCCTTTTATTAAAGTTACTGGTCTTGCGCTCTTTTCGTCTGCACTTCATATTATTTAAAGCTTTATTGATAGTATGTAACTACAAAAAAAAAACACTATAACCGGAAAAAAATGAATTCTTATTAAAAACATTGCTTATAACAATCCTGCATACGAAATTGTCTACTGTATTTCCTCTTTTCGCATTAACTTTACGAAACTTTCGTTCTGGGGGAAAAGAAATTAAATTATAAAAGTAATTTTTAATTTATGAATTGTAGGTTGATAAATTGAAAAAAGGATATGAAATGAAAGTACTAAAAGTAAAAGAGATTTTCGCATTATCGAATATGTTTTCAATTTTTTCAGAATTCATATAACGCCATCAAAAGCTGAGAGAAAAGTTTATTTATTAATTTATTTTCAAGATATTTATATAGCTTCAGAAAGCAAGCGGCCGTCACCAGGGGGGCGTCAAATAAAAAACCCACTGCATGAATTATGAAAAAAAGCAAAACATAAATATATAAAAATGAAATGAATCTGAATATTTAACGCAAAAATAAACAATGCGGATTTAATGCAAAAATGTAAAACAAATTTAACCACAAAAAGCTCATAAACAGCCGCACTTGGCAGAAAGAAGTCAAACTTCGATTTAATTAAAAGCAATGCGAAAGCAGCAAGTCATACAGTCCCTCCCAAAAATTTGATAGAAATGACGAAGCCGTTCTAAAAAAAGTAATAGTTCAAGGGCATAATACTTTATTTGACCAAATTTCTCGTCTACATTACTGGAACGAAAAGTTTCAATGATATTGAAACAGTTCTCAGTTAAGGATTCCTCATCTTCAATAGGGGTGTTCAAACTTTCGCGTTTCCTGGACAACTTTGAGAGGAAAAAGATTTGCCCAGGGCCATATTTTATGCACAAACGGTGATAACTGATAACTTTTTCACAAACGGTTTTTTAAATAATTTGTTAAAATTATATTGAAGTTGTAACAACTTCGATAAAAATCTTGGCAATTAAAACAGTTTCTGGTACCTATTTGGCATGCCCAGATGAGGACTTCACGCAAAGATAGCACTTAATCGCGCCTGAGTAAGAACTACAGGGAATTTTTTGTGTGCTTTTAGCCAGTGTGCATGAAAGAGCCAAAGCAAAGCCTATCAGTCTCTTTATGCCAAATAAAAACGAGCCATTTAGCCGAGATTTTTCAATTTCTTTTGATGGAAGATATCCATAAACTAAAAATCAGAGGGAATTATCTATTTACCTTAGTTTATAAATACTTATTGGGCTGCATTCACAACCGTTCTCAGCTCAGCCACGTGCTGACCAATTTAGAAAAGTCGACTTCAGCTAGATACGTACTACGTACATATTATATACATATATACAAGGTGCATAAGTAACTGGGCACATGACAATTTACTGGCGAACCTTTGATTCTAGAGGCACACTTCAAATTATGAAAAAGTATTCAAATAACGTGTAGACCTCAGATAACTCATCATATTACGAGGGGTTGTATAGTTATTAAAATAAAGATGTTTATTTTTTATACGGACACCCTGTGCTAAAAACCCAATTAAGAAGTTGTACTATGTCTCCTGAGGCCAAAAAAAGCCCACTTTTCCGAATGCAATATTCTCGGAGATATTTGAATTCAAAAAAATGTAGAAAAGTTTAAAAAAAAAAAACAGTTTTAAATGCGGGAAAAAAGTGATTTATCTGTATTCAAAGCTGTTTCTTCCCCAACTTTCCCCCATTTTTCTAAATTTTCGAATATCTCCGTGAATATTGCACTTAGCAACGTCAAATTTCTGTTTGTTGGCTTTGTTGTGTATAGCCCTATATTCAGACTGCCGCTGGGCGCTCGTATGGTCGAAGTGACGAACTGGCATCACGAGGACCGTGGTTCAAACCCCACCGAGGGCAAAGTGACTGTCGACTGGAGTGGTTTTTCTGTAGTTCCAACTTCGAGCCGATCTCTCAGTTAAAAGTCTGTCTCGTCGTAGAGAGCAACACACCTGCAATGATACAAATATTCATTCATTATACTTCACTCAGTTTTAAAAATAGATGGCAATACTAATAATTCACGTACGATACTAGATTCTCACCCAGACTGTTAGATAAACATGCGCACTTCCGACACAACTCATTCGGTGGTAAATTGGCCATGCTGATAGACCGGAGTTGAGCTCAGTTTGAAAGGAAGTACTGTATATTCTCAGACTGACATTGTGCTTTTCATTTTTTCAATCCAACATTATATTTAGTTTGTTTATAATTAAGAGTGCGAAAAAGATGTAAGTTTTTAATGACGCGTCTCTACCAGCAGCCACCTTCAACCTTCGCTCGCGATCACCGTGGGCTGACTGTGTGCCCAATGCTTGGGATAAGTTTAGTGCTCGCGAAGCCTTCCTTGATAGTTGTCATAAATGCCACAGTTGCCATATGGATACTCAATTTTTGATGCTGGGTAGGCGATAAACACTGCTCGCGACTCCAAAAATGTTGAAAACCCTTGGTTTACAGAAATATGAATTCATTTCTTCACGGATTTCCAATATTCGATGAACAAAAAATTTCAAGCGAACTTATGGGTGGTTCAAAACTTTTTTTAATGTCATCAGGTAAATCGCCGTGTTCAAAGCGGCCTTCCGCTTTTAATTGCAAGGTTGCTTGGCTGCAGGTATAGTGGATAGTTCTGCCGAGCGTGTCCTTCTAGCCAGCTGTCCAGTGACTTTAACAGAGTGTGAGGCCGGTTCGCTCTTGCTTGGGAAGCGTAGTTCCTGTAAGGATCCGGAGCATTTTCACCCTCTTTATCTGTTGTTGCGCACACAACCGTTATTTGGCATGGCTGCCCGCCTGACAGCTGCACAATTTATACATATGTGTATAATGGCTGCACCAAGACTACCAAACCATTTCACGCTTTCTATTCCTCCCGTCACTCATATTTTATGTTTTTCTTTTACTCTCATTTTATCTTCTTTTTATTTCGAAAGCTTTTTTTTTTACGTACGTACGTACGGCGGCGCACGTATCAATGAAAAAACATAACAAATATATATAAAAAAATCTATAAAATGAAATAAAACCCAAGTAAATTTTTCTTAGCACCATATAGCGAAATTTATGCGAACAAGTAGCCTTTTCTAATTCACACAAACATGCACGAATTACTTTTTCCCCTTATATTCAAAATCATATATCATATCACAAAGCTCTTTGTTTTTATAAAATTAATAAATTATTTTTATAGCAATGATGGAACAGATTTGTGGTGTTTCAAAAGAAATAGTTTAATTTTCTTCGTCCTAACAGAGTAAGTAGGCTATATACCGCAAATAATAATTAAAAAAATGAATCTCAAAGCCCGTGGCATAAAAATAAGATATCCAGCTAAGATAAGATGCGATGTAGAGAGTTTATCTGATGTGATACAAATTAATTATTTCTGACTTCATTCACTATGATACTTTCAGTTTCATTTATGTTGCAAATTAGGATGCAGTTTAATTATCACTTCGTCAATCAGGCAGAGCGATGACCAGTCAACTTGTCAGTTATTAATCTTTTTTATAAAGACTCTCTGCTTCTCTTTTCTGACGCATCAAATAACGTGCTATAATAGTAGGTGCGCACTCAATCAAAATAAACGAGGAACGTCATTCCAGCATCCGAGGCTATTTCATATGTGTGTGTGTGTGTGTGTGTGCAGTCTAAATACAGAGAGTTCAAAGCAGGCCAGAGGAACCTCCACAACATATGCCATTCCACTATTGGGATAGCAACCGTGTTCCTGAAATCAAAAGTGACATTTCAACATTGTAAGTTTAAAAGAGCGAGAAATGATTCTGATTTATCTTTTGTTGAACTTGAAATCTAATATTTCAAGAATATGCCCATTAATGCAGGGTGATTCAGAAGAAGCATCCGATTTCAAGATTATAGTATAGGAAATTTTTTAAAATTAAAAATATATAATTATAGGGAAAACGTAAATGTAAAAGAGGAAATGCCTAAGTTTTAGGTTCTGAACAATTAAAATGACGCTGGTGAATCGTTTATGAAGCTCTTTTGGTGCAGAATTAAAAGCGCGCCTAGTTATCAGAAAGCTTTCTGTGTTCATCCATTGTTATCATCAGAACCGTCTTACGAGCATCATGAGCCCCCGGGCCAAGTGGTTTTTCTGAGGCCCTCTACCTGATAAATTCTAGAAAATTCCAACCGAATCTCATTTTTGTGAGGCCCCTCTTCTCTTGAGGCCCTCGGGCCGTGCCCGGGTGGGCCCATGGCGCCGGATATCACTGGTAAGATGGCACTGGTTATCATGTCAGTCGATAATCACCATTCAGAGTGTTCCTGAGTTTACTCTTTGATGTGTGTTGAGAAAAGAAATGTGTTACAAGCCACATATGCAGATTGCAAAACTGCAAAAGTTCCAAAGCTCAGTGATGAACTAAAACGACTGAATTCTGCCTTCACGTGCAAGATCCTACGGAGACGGTAAATTGTTGCATCTGACTTCCTTTAGGACAGTGTTTCTCAAAGTGGGCAATATCGCCGTCTGGTGGGTGATGGAATGGTCTGGTGGAATGGTCCAGGGGGACGAGAGAAGCTACGGGTATAACATAGGATCCTTTTTGGATTCTCTTCAGTCGGGAGCGATGGAAGAAAAAATTTCTGAAGAAGGAGACGATGGAAAAAAAAGTCATTTTATAAAACTATCGACAATAATCATATTAACATTTTTCAACAGAGACAAACTTCGTGAGGTGATATAAGACACCTAAACAAGAGCATTTCTTGTTATAAAATGCACTAGCAAACGAGATAGAAGGTGCTTTCAAAGACCACAATAGCACTTCTCAGTAGCAAATGTTACATTTTCCCAACAGATTTACTGCGATATGTGCTATCGTGCTAACATTCGAGGGTGCAGGGGTTGTAATGTGGTAGGTTTCCTAGTGATGCAACCTGGGTAACGCAAAATCTACCACAAGTCATTATACCGTTTCTCCAAAAAAAATCAAAATTCAATCGGAGGGTGCATGTGGTTTCAGCATAATGAAGTAGCGCTCGAGTGGCGTGTTGATAAAATGCTCGTCTTCCACCCTGAAGGTTTCTGTCACGGTCCCGGGTTCAAACCCTAAGGAGGATATAGGTAAGATGTTTTCCCTAACGAGCTTGAGGCGACCACAAATAGACAGCGCCTTCATTTCCAACCGATCTCATTAATGGCAGTAAATTGCGATATGGCCAGAGTTGGTGAAGTAGGCTCGTTTTTGCAGTTAAATACGGAATTACTCAAACACTACATTTCTGCTACAATTGACTGAATACAGCTAATCCAGCGTTTCCCAAAGTAGGGCGATATCGCCTCCTGGCGAACGACGGAATGGTCCAAAGGGCGATAGAACCTACGGGTATAACATAGGATCCTATGGGTTCGCTTGAGTTGGGGCGGTGAGAGAAAATAATTTCTGAAGAAGTTTGAGGTGGAACAAAAATTTTCGGAAACTATGGGCTATATAGTGACTAGCCGCTAGTCTATTACAGTACATGTCACCCGTCTCCCACGATCTCTCAATTTCTTTTTGTGGGTTCATCTCCTGGGCATTTTTTACGGGATCCCTATTTAAACCTTTAGAGACCTTATCGTCAAAATTAGTGTCATTAATGTGCCATCAATGTGTTTTACTCCAGTGCTTCATTTCAGTCTTTCATATTTGACCACATATTCCATGATGAAAAATGCTTGTTTAGATGAGTTTTATCACCCCTTTTGTCCAATGAATTTTGAATCACCCTGTATAAAAAATCTCTGTTATCATATTTGTGAAACGATCGTAAGTGAATGCGATCTATGCTATTGATTCTCTTCCCGTCAACCAAAAATAATTTCCGTAATCGCATAGCTGGTTGAGGACAATTTTTTTTCAAGTTCTAGTCAAAAAAGATGTTTTTCGACGAAACTGGAACAAACTAAGCTTGGACAAGCTCCTTCCTTAACTTTCTCCAGAAATACGGAAGTAGACGTCGAATAGAGTTCTTCGAAGTGAACTTTTCCGTCACACTACGTTGGTCTGGGAGCTTTCTCACGCTCATATAGACTAAGATTTTCATTTTATGCCCGACGTCGTTATGGTTTTTTCCTCGTTGTTACCCCTAGGTCCGTTTTTCTGAAATCGACATTTTTTTACGTAGTATTGCATTTTCTCGGAAAGTTAGAACGTGGGAAAATGCCCGTGACACACTAACAAGATACGAGATTTACCTATAATGGCGGTTGGGTGAACGGTAAACAACCCGTACTAAGAAGGTAGCAGTGCCTCTGAGCGAAATTCTACGATGCTATTTTGTAGTGAAATGAACTGTAGCACTGAATGAAATCACACGTAATGGGTCCAAGTCTACACCCGTACTTTTTAACCACTGGCGGCGAAACCAAGACCAGTAAAAATAGAAAAAAATAAATAAATAAAAAATCAGAATTGATAAGTGAGTGGCCGTTTTCGAATTTGTGGTTTTCGGTGAAATTGTTTTTGAAATTCTAACTGACACGTCAACGACACATAGCTGTAGTCTGCTCTTATCTTATAGGTCGGGTACAGAAAACAAAAGAGTGAAAAAAAATCTTAGCGGTGGTGTTTTTTCGATTACTTCCCGCTAAGTTCGCGCTCGGACAACACTGTCAATGGGCAAAGGATAAATAATAACCTACATCAAGTTATGTCCCTGAAAACCATTTTTATGGGATTTGTTGACGTGAACTCATTTTCTAATGAAGTGTATTATGTTCACAACGTTTCGCACACCCTGCACGTACACCTTAAGGGTTTTCCCCCATACCGTATCGATCTGGAATGTAAATTTTCGAAATCTTTTTGCCCTTGTACCTCGGTAACATGATTTAAAAGTTAAAAAAAGTTTTAATTTCTTCTAAAGTAAACTATACTCTCCCAATTTCATAGATAAGTTGGATCGTCTGCGGTCGTAGTAGTAGGCTAGTAGAATTCCTCTGGTATGGAAATTGAAAACTAAAGTTTATGAAATAAAGTTCAATAAAAAAAAGTTCATGGGTGTAAATTATAGGCTCGGATATTTTAAAATAGAAATATCCGAATATATAAAAATTAGCTGATTGTGTTTATTATTTTGAATTTAATTTCGGGGATTCAGTTTTTGGGATTCTCCTATTTTAGACATATGGATGCGTTTTGGTGATGTTAGGATTTTAAGAAGAACTGTTCAAACATTTTTCTTTTCGTGTAATTTGAATAGGCCTATTCTATATTTCGATCGAAAATCAACTCAAGCTTTGGTCAACGCTTTTACCACCTATGAATAAAAATATCGTTACTTGCAAGAAATATGCAGCTTAGCACAAGAACTCGCGCACTATTCTGCGAAATATTCAGAATGCTAACGGAAATAAATTAGGAGGAGAAAATTCTGTGTCACAATAGCTTGCAAGTAAATGAGAACGTAATGTATTTCCAACATTTCATCAATTATATACCAGTCTAAAGCAACGAATTAAAATTATGAAAACATCAAAACATCAATTAAATCACCGTTTATTTATTACACATTCTATTGTTTTGTTATGATTAACCTCTTCAGTCCTCAAGGTTATTTTGAATTTTGCATTTTCTACGTTTAATTTTAACTGTGCAACTGCTTAAACTTATTTCTTGCCGACAGATGAGTATGAATTTGCCACCAAAGTTTTTACAATATCTAGAGCTGATTTTGAGGTCTTTGTGAGCATTTGATTCAACTAGGCGGACTTTTTTTAAAGCGCTGTTCAGTGTCTCTCATTGGTCTCGCAAGGACTGAGGAGGATAAATTTATAAAACAAATACTAAACAAAAATTGAGCCATCATCGAAATCTACTTTATTAATCTCCAAAAGTTTCAAATCACGAAAATCCTTTCCACTTAATGTAATGAATTCTACCACGGGTTCATTCTGTATGAATTATCCTCACATGGAAATACAGGTATATATTTTCGTTTGCTCCTGAGTGTTTAGCTTTATTTCTTTAAATTTAAGTTTCGTTTTTGTTGACCTCATGTCAAAACAGGTTTAGGTTAGAAATTTTTTACTTCTTCAGATGTCATCCAAATGACCGAGAGAGTTTCTATTAGTATCCCGGTAGTCAATAATGGATCGAAAAATGCTTTATGGAACGAAAGGGTTGAAAAACTAGTCAAAAAGACGATGAAATGTTGTTTTGCCTGCATCGATGTTCTTATGGCCGACGAAGCGTTTCGACGACGAATAACAAGTACATAAAGACACAACAACTACTACTGAGAGAAATACGAAGAAATTACAAGAAAAAATATAATAATAAAGAAACTTTTAAAGGTGGGGGGGGGGGGAAGAGCTTAGATGTATCTTGTCCTTATTCCGGCAGGTGGCTCAACGTTTCCGTCCTTGAGAATAGTTCCATGGTTCACAAGCGAATCGTAGCCTTTCGGAGGACACATTACAAAGACAAGATTAACAGAAAAAAGAAAAGAAAACACACATAAATGAAAAAACTGTCTTCTTTGTATCTTTTTCCTTGCTCTCCTTTATAATTATTGCAAAAAATAAGTACCATTTTTTTATGTCTTACGTTCGTAGTCTACGATGGAATTTCCTATAGGGCAGGAGAAATCGCATTATGTTAATCGATACGTCGTGCTCGGTGAATATGCATTCGAAAAGCTTCCCGAAACCCTTCATCTATAGCCATTTCGAGGTAATATTCGAAAACATTATTACAAACGATCGCCATGATAATTTCTCCCTTTTTTCCGTCTGGATTTTCGGACTAATTTTCAGATAAATGATATAATAAAAAAAAAAGTACGCGCGATTGTGTGATGCTTAGAAAATTTATAGTTATTAAAGATTATGACCATTATCGTCACCTTACAAACGAAAAGTTGATTATTTACTATACAATATGAAAGTAGGAATTATTGAATTAACCCTTAAATACAGTGCAAAGGGTAGTTTAAACGTTCATGATTGCAGCCAATTTGAAGATAAAAATTCAGAATTGCCTTTGCATATAAGGTGAAGTAATATTCTTTCCTGAGTTTGCTGGTAGATGTCCCAATTAACAACAACAAAATTGTTCGTTGCGGAGCATGTGTGGCTGTGATTTCGCTAATTTGTTAAAATTTTTTTTTTTTTTTTTACCTTGAGAAGCTGCATTCCGAAGCAATATTGCTTCAACACATTTATTTAACGTGCGACTTTTGAGGCTTTGCACGTCTTCGGTAAGGCCTTGTATAAACAGTAGCCTATACCATTTGGAATTTTGCAAAATTTTTGTTCCACAATCGTCCTCTTCTTCAAAATATTTCTCTTATCATCGCCCAAACTTAAGCCAACCCATAGGATCCTACACCGAACCCAAATCTTTATCGTTCTGGAAACTTATATCGCCCCCCCCCCCAAAGGACGACGATATTGTCCATTTTCTGAAGGGACAATTTTGTAGAAAATAATGTCCATCACCTTCAGTTTCGTGATCAATTGATTGCTCTATCAAAGCATTTTTGTTGATAGTCATGAAATTACGACAGAGTATTTTGATGCTCTTTTAAAAGATGATGAACGGATATTTTGGTTGTGGGATAAGATGTAACATATTTTGGTTATGAAACTCGTTTTATGATTTTCACACTATCCCCAAGTATGAACTCGTGTTGTCTCATTTTTCATCAGTGAGTACAAGCAACTCTCTCTGAGCGAAATCCGATATTCTGAAATTTTAAATATCGTCAAGTCATTGAAGGGGGCGCGCTTATCTAATCTCTCGTGATGTAGGTTAACACGTTCTGCCTCTTGTATCTTGTGTGCAAGCTCTCGTTATTCACCTCCATCTTTCATGGATGAGCTCAAAGTGGGGTATTTTGAAAAATGGCTTTTCATGGAAGATGAAGCTCTCTCTCTCTCTTTCTCGCTGGTGTTCATTTGCATGCTGCTGCTCCGTGATTCGTGAATACGCGTGTTCACTCCTTGTTAAGAGCACAAACTATACATGTTCGGGACACGAAAGCCATCGTTGATGAACGTCGCATAACTCCTTTCATGTACACCCTTCGCCTCTTACTTCTTCATTTTGGATAAATTGTATGTAACAAAATATTGGTTGTCTTTCGTTTGCCTAAATACATCGGTGTTGCTCGAGCGATCACAAGTGAATTCTATTTTTCGGAGCAAAGCCGTGTGAGCGTATCTTGTTGAAATGCAAAACGCATGGTTCACAATTGCAGTAGAGCTTCGAGCTATCTCTTTAAAAAGTATTTTTAATTTTATTTAAAAAAATCTACATTATCCAAAAGAAAACTTGCTATCAACAAATATAAACTATGATTCTGAAAATTTTTCTTTCTGTGCCTGAAAACGGTCTAAGTGTCTATAATATGTAGTTTCGAAAATGCGTTAATATGTACTTTCAGCGAATACCGTTGTATGGAATTTTAATTTTTTTGATTTTTTTAAAAGGAGGTGCCTAATGAAAAGTCAGTGATTAAGAAAACTTCGCAAGTCATGTTTAAACGAAAACTAGCCATTAATTACCTCATTCCCGAAACATTTCAACATACGACGGTCATTTTATGTCCACGAGAATTAGTTAGACCAGAGTCTCCCAAACATATTCATCTAATTGGCCCCCTTCACAGAATTTTTTCTTCATCGCCCACTTGTTGAGCCCACCCCGAGGACCTTATATTGTATCTGTGAGGCCATGGCCCCTAAGGGCGGGGCTGGTAGGGCTCTAGCCCTGGGGCCCGGGACAAATCTCACAACTTTTTGCTTTTTCACGCTATAAATTAACTATAGAAGGGCCCGTGAAAAGTCTGGCTGGAGGCCCGCAAAAGATCCCAGCCTAGGGCCCTTCTCCAGGATGTGGGAGCCATGTCTGTAGCGTCTACCGCCTCTTGGTACGTTCCTCTCCCTCCAAGGGGCAATATTGGGCATTTTAGGAAACACTACGTTAGACCAAAATGTGTAGATGGATGTATACACGAAGACTGTCGTATTCGAGACTTGATTGGAACCCAGACTCGTCGGACGTAAAGTTGATGTTCTAACATATAGCTAATAACAATGTGGTGTTCCTACTTTGATCAAAAATATAAAAAACACACACAAAAAAAAGCGAAGGAAAAACCACGAATATTTTTAACTGAAATAAATGTCGGTAATGAATTTACCTACTAACAAGAAGTAGACCACGTTTGAAGAGAAATTCTTTCAGCATAGACCACGACTCCTCGGGTTCACGTGTATACTTGCGAGCGATGAGAATTTTGTTTCCTAATCTCGAGGCTTGTGGTGGCTTATCTCTTAATTTGGTACAACGTGCGTAGCTCAATGTCTGACTAGTAAGGTGAGGCTTTCTTATCAGCAAAAAGATCGACAAAGAGGAGCATCAAGTCCCCACCCCCGCTATCAACTATCAACCTGATGAAAAATTACCTTCAAGAGGGCGTGGTTCATTCTGGGGCCCCCCGTATATCTCCCGAACCCATCGGCGTATGCAAAACTTTAGATGGCAAAGGGTGAAACGATTAGGAAAAGTGCGAGAAAAAAAATTTAAAAAGCGTCGACGCCTTCTTCGCGCAGAAACAGTCACTCACATGTCTGTCCTCTGCTGCGGTCATTCGTTTTTTCTCGATTATTTTGGTTATGTTTATCAGCGATCCTCAACGCATTTTTCGAGTCGCGAGCACTGCGTAAAAGAGCGCCCTTTCGCCAAGTTTGACAAACGTATGCTTGGATCATAGGACAATCAAGATAATTGTAATCCTTGAATATAATTTGTACGGGGGTTTGATTGGGATGTTGATCAAGTGCTCCTGATAATGAAATCAGACATGAGCTTTGAGTACTCTTGGTGCTGCAGGGAGCACCATGGTGGTCGCGAACAACAGGTTGAAAATACCCGATATACAAACTCGTATGCTCGCTTCTGAATATGATGAAAACTCATCTAACATGTATTGCTTTACAAATGCGTATCAATAGGCCAGTTCTTGAATGTACGAGCATTAAACTGTCTAAGGTGCCCTAATCTAGATTTCTGCATCTCAGTCCAACGTGATTATCAGTTATATCCTATAATGATTTCTCTACGTTATGACATGATCTCCCGCATTGTAATTTTCAGGAACATTTGTCGGAAAAAAATGCCATTTACAATGTTTCACTTCGTATTTTCAGAAAACAACGCTAACAACAATCGACAATTTAAATATAATTCATCAAATGAATGAACTTTGTAAATTTCAAACTGTTTTTCATGACTCTTGAATGACCATCGGTATGCGAACTGAACCTAATTAGTATCATTTACTTGAAAGCAGACTAATTATATTATATACCAAATAAAAAGTTAAACTCCAAATCAAACAAACAAATTTCCATAATCACAAGAAAGTCGAAGAAATAATGGAAACTAACTTATTAAATATTTCGATAAAATAAGTGTATAGTTTTGAACTGTATTTAATTTTTAAAACTACTCGAATAAGAGTTCATTATTTTATCCGAGTTTTTAAGGTTTTTATTTGATTCATATGCTGTATGGAAGATATTATGATTTTTAGTTATTAAGGCTTTGGTAGTTCATTTGGTTTCACATATTTCTACCGCCCGTTCATGGAATGTGTCGATGTTTCATATAAATTTGGAGTTAATTTTATCATAAAGCGATATTGAATATTCAGATGCTTCCTTTTTTTGTGAATAAAAGTAGTCTATTTGGGGATTTTTTTCAATCTTTGAATTTTTCAATGTTCGACCAAAACTTCGGTCGCTTCTTTATTCCTTTTCCAGGATGGTAGAATTATACAGCCAGATCTAAGTCGTATATCTTGAAAAAAAAATCAATTTCCCAACGTTTTAATGAAGCCAAATTATCTAAACATCTCTTTACATATTACTGTATTACCTATTTTTTTAAAAATATTCTTTTATACTACCTTATACATTCATTATATCTACACAGTTTCAATCTTAATTTTCTTTAGTACAGCGGAAATAACGGACAAATAAAAGACGTCTTCGAAAGAAAACAAAAGCTGCTTCAGTCGACTATCGGAAGCCCAAATAGAATTTTTTTTTTAAAAATAGAAAGATTGTGAGGGAGAAAAAAGTTTTTTACCTGTATGTATAAAAATAATAATATATACAGTATTTTTATTTTATTTTGATTGTGCGGTGAAGTGCACCCAAGCATTGAAGGATGTCTTCTTTTTTCTTTGCAAACTTGATTCTCAGCCTTATTTATACGAATGAAATAGCGAGTTAATAAACACAAATTTCTCTCTAAAGATCAACTTTCGCGTGTCGTTGTAATGAGATCAAGCCGAAATCTGCTTTCTTTTCTTCCACCGTCCAGAGTATTTCGTCGCTGGAAATTTAAGAAAACTATACAAAATAATTGTTTTTTGTTTCATAATATCACTAAGTTTGTAACGGGCGTAGAAGACTCGGTTACGTTTTATTCCATTTTTATACCTTATTATTTTACAACCGAAGTTTTAAAAAAATTTTATCAACTCTTACCAAGTTGATGATAAGCCCACTTGCGTGCTTTTTATAGCGATTCCTTGTCTTGCTGTTGATCTTTAGCTCGTCAAATATTATTTTGGACAGATAGACAACAGAAATTAAAATTGTGTCATTCGAATTAAAAAACCATGATGCTTGACATAATCGTTCTTCTTTTCATACACCTCGTGAATTAGCAGGTTCCGTTTTGAAAATCATTCAACCGACTTTTTTTTAATTTAAGAATCTTGAAGAAGTTTCTGATAATCTATTTTGTGCATTTCTATCCAAGCTCGCTTGAAACATTCTATTCTTTATTTTTTAATTGCATCTCCGTTCAGGGGCGGCTCAAGCTTACCTGCCACCTATGTTCGAAACCTCATGTGCCGCTCCTAAAAACGACCCTGGCGGGAGGACGACCATGCTTTAGCCTAGGTGACTCTGGGATAGGTACTACCCGATTTTTTTAGCCGCACATTATTGTTTATCAAACAAAATGTCCACGACCATACGTCCCACTTTTAAAGGAACTGCCCCGTGTTTTGATTCAGACCAGACTTATTTTACTGTTCTTAATTACGCCAGATAACCCGATCCACATTACAAATATATTGATGTGAGCCATCATTACTAACACTTATCCTGTAAAGAGAAAGTGTATATAACTAAGCGACTTCTATTAAGAAATTTATATAAAATTCGTTTCTCTGGTAATCCAGAGCCGGACAAGTAAGAAGCCGAATTTTTCTTTTGCTTTTATTTGAACATTCCAGAAAACGTACTGGGTTTGGGGCGCTAACCAGGGTCGCAACTGGTGGAGCAGGCGGGTCTTGCGGTTGCTGAACGGATGGGGGCGCCGAATGCACCTTTCAATTGCTTCTTCTACATTGCATGTGGGCGCGAAAATGCGTTCTTGTCCTGCTGAAAAAGTATCTAGCTGCGGCCTTGGCGCTACCATCCTCACTTGCCCCTTGTGACAGAGTACATTCTTGTTTTTGGTACAGTATTGCGACCCCAGTCTGTTCCCTCAAGTTTTCTCGGCATCTTCGTTATTGAAATATGGCTCAAAAGCATGATGTCATGTGAGTTTTTACTATAGAAAAATTTTAAAATTTTGGTATCTAACTAAAGCCTAAGCTGCTATCTATCCCTTACAATCTGCCGCGCAGGTGCACCGCACCCCTTGCACCCTCGCTTGAGGCGCCCCTGCCTCCTTTCCGTACATTACGTTCTTTGCTTGATGTGTCATAATGCATAAAAAATTCTAGGAGTTTTATCTTCATTTTTATTTGGCTCTATATTTAATATTCTCTTCTTTATGAGTAAAGATTAAAAGAAAAAATCAATTAACCTATCAAAGATTATTTCCAACACGCGACACACAATACATGTTATTATTAATTTCAGTTCAAGTAAATCGATATCAACTGTTTAAATACTAAAGAAATGAGATTGACGAACCTTGTTGTGAAGATCATTTTCCATCGAAGCAGCTTAATGTTACCGATTCCGCTATAAGAAATTATGTATTCCTATTGATACGCCAAAGCAAAACTTCGGTTTTTTTACGTTATGAAGAAAAAAAAAATGAAACACAAAATCAGGGGGAGTGGGGATCACCTTATAAATATTCGATGAGAAAAAAAGGAAAGTATAATTTCTCTCTGCAGAATTAATGATGCATATTCAATAATAGCCCGAGGCTCCAAAGTTATTCATCTACTTATCAAGTGTTAATCCCGCTGAATTTCGAATTTAAAAGATGATGAAGGAGCAACAACATAGCCCATAAAACAGGAAACTCGACGATAAATTAGCATTCACCACCTCGTCCACACAAAAAAAATTCTCATTTACTTTCACTTCAAGTCTTTCTTGCGTCGAGAAAGAGTAAAGGCACAAAAACACGCTATTGCAAAAAAAAAAAAGTAACTTTCTTACTTTTACAGTCATTTATTAATTTCATATAAATTAGCAATATATATATTCGTATCTCCCTCAATTCTACAATCTAATTCGTATTGTTTCGTCTTCGTAATTGTCATTATTCATTAATAATTTTTTTCTGTTCTTCTGTTGATTATCATTCGACATTCACGCGAATACAGTTTAAAAGTACTTGCCTGTTTCTAAAAAAAAATTATTTGTGTCTGATAGTCTACAATTACGAGAAGAAAATGTGTATGTGAATAGTTATGCTTTTTTCTTGCGTTTCAAGCATTTTGTATGATCAACAACGTTACTTTAATTTAATGCCAATAAAAATAGCAAAAAAAAATCGCATCGTTTTCCGAGTGATGTAACAAATAAATACATGAAAAAAGAACGAGTGTATATAAATAGACGAATTGATTATTTGGCGCTTACTCTGGAAGGTTTTTTCTTTGTTATGGTCTCTTATGAAATATGAGTAAGAAGAAGGTTCCGTTCGTTCTCTGTTTAGCATATGGGAAAATCGTCTCCTGTAGCAGATTGTCAACAATGTGAGAGCGACAAGAATTTTTGCATGTTTCCATCTTTTCTCAGACAAGCTTTTATATATGAACAGGAGAGAGAATAAAACTTTCAAAGGAAGGTGTGGTAGAGAACATAGAATGGGAGAGAAGGTTAAGGCATATAAGATGCATCTGGAGAGAGGGGGAGCGAAGAACACGATGATCGTGCGAAAACTCGCGATATTTCTCCCGCTATAGGAAACCGATATTTTGCTGGTTGCTCAATTCACATCACGAAACACCCATCAGACGCTACCACTCTTCTTCGCCGAGGCTGCTGCTGGCCAACACTCTTTGGCTGTCGAGCCTCTTGGCGCTTTTGCATCACAGTTATATAAAGTCCTCTTCGACTGATAATCAACAAATTTTGATTATCGCTCATCGTCTTGCATTTGATCATTTTTGTCATTTTAAAAATTTTCGTGTTAAAAAAATTCAAAACTGTGCATAAAAAAAACAAATTTTCAATTTGTACTTCTATTTGAACTTTGTCTTTTTTTGCCATATTTATTTATGACCTTTTATTGCACAATTTCTAAACCACACTGAACCGACTCAAAATGTAATAGTTTTGAATTACTTTTAAAGAAAGAGTTTAAAAAATTTGGTTATTTCCTCTACAAAAACTAAAAGTGGTAATGTTTATCAGACTGAATTTCTATGAATGCTACTTCTAAAATTTGTTATTAGGTAACATTACCCAGCGCCGCAACTTGATGTTTCATGAGCCGGTAGAAGAACGCATTTTGGTGTCCCCTTGTAACATTGAAGGAGAAGTTAAAGGGTGAAATTTGGGCTCCCTCTAGTCCGCCAGACCCATCTCCCCCCCCCCCACACCCGCAGTTGCGGCCCTGGCAATAAACATACTAATAATCCAGTGATGATAGTGTTCAGATATTGTCATACACTTTCCATTAAAAACCTCAAAATACGAGTGTTTGCGGGGGTAAGATACATAGCTCTTCATGAAGTCTCGGAGAATAAGATTAAGTAATTTGGTTTTATAGATCAGAATTCTTTTTTATTCCGTCATTCTCTATCGTAATGAATGATAAAATGCCTGTAGTTTGACGAAACAGTCTGTGCTTTTTTTTATTTTCTTTGGCGCTGTTTTCACAAGGAATATCCATGAATGTTTTGCTGTCTGGTAACCATGTACATAGAATTTGAGATACGAAAGTAGGTGGAGAAAGCTCCCATACACCTGCCAATGTTCAAATGTCAAAACGTAGTTTAATGACGAAGCAGGGGGGTCTGAAACACCCATTCTTCATTGCATTCACATTATGAGCACTTTGTGTCCATATCCCTCTCGAAATATAACGCTCAACAACATGCGAATTCATTTTTTTTTTCTTTTCCATCCTACGTATATAGGCTAATATTTGATTTTTAATACAGCGCTATCCATAAAATGTGTATATCTGAAATTTTTGAAACGCACTCTGCTCTAGATAAGGACAATATATCTGTTCCAATCGATGAACAAACTTCTCGATTGACCACCTGAATTTAACTCAGAAACCATTCATAACACTTGTGCGTGTCTGAATCACATGCTGTCATCTGTTAACTGTTCCTATACGACAAGTCAATCACATGTTTTCACTGAAGTCATATGGAGAAACGAATGTATTGCTACAGTTACACGCAGGCTGGAGAAAAAAGCTGAATGTGCGAACGCTTGCTTTATTATGCTTATAGTTTGACGTTCGTTTATTTTTCCAACTGAACGTACCTCGAAAAACGCAGATGATCCTGACATCGATCACTGTACAAGAGTAGCTAGTTTTGATTGCAGTTATCTTCGAAACTTGGAGAAATTCTTACAGGGATAGTTATACAGGGTGTTCTAGAATTCATGGTACATACGTTAGGGGCTGATAGAGAACACAGCTAGATAACACAAATCACACTCCATACAACCCATACCCTCAACAACTCAAGTGCACCTTCCCAGCACTTTATCGACGGTGTGAAACCTTCGTCACTGTTGGCGGTCTGAGTTTTTAGCAGTTGCTGTGATGTCTCTGTATAATTATAAGTCGTTTTTCATTAAATTCATCGATGCCCTTTCATTCTGTCTGTCTATCTAGTTTCTTATCCATTTTATGACACAGCACGTAGTCTACTGCTTAACCACTTTTGCTCCGGACATGGGTTGTATGGTGATTTATGGATGTCGAGTTGTGTTCTATCATCCCCTAACAGAGGTCTTCAACCTTTTCCAGTCGCGAGCACTGCCTGTACCCATCATCAAAAGAAGAGCACCATTACGGCAAGTTTAATATACGAATGCATGAAATAATGATTTTATTCCTCGAATGCAATTCCTCCAAGGTATTTAATTGGAACGTTGATCAAGTGCTCGTGAGCATAAAAATGGACACGAGCATCGAGCACTCTGGGTACTTCAGGGAGCACCTTGGTGCTTGCGAGCAACGGGTTGAAGATGCACCTGCCCTAACACGTGCGCCAGGAGTTCTGAAGCACCCTGTATGCAGTATTTGGCATTACTACGTATTTAGTAGCATCAGTGCGAGTTGGCTTGGATGTGATAAAAGAATTACAGGATAATGATGTCGGAACGGTAACACCAAAACTTTCCACTCAATGAAATGCAATTTACTGTTTCCCTTTAAGGACTGCCTAAAGAAAATGATTTCTTCAATTTTCTGCATATTGCGCTCGTATCTATGGAAACGGCGATTTCCATAGCCACGCTCGCGAAATATTGGTCTGAAAAATAGATTCGAATGCTGTATAAGTGTGCGTTCTATTTTTGTTATCCTTTCGGCCATTCCATATAGTGTCTTTGAAAAAAAATCTTTTCTCTTCACCGGGATAATATTTTTTGTCTAAATTACGTGCTCCTTTTGTTTTTATTACAGCGAGCGATCCGAAAACTATATTGCCGACATTTTTAAAATTACAGTAACTGACTATGACAAAAAATTTAAAAAAGTTACGCGATTGATCCTTTAAAATACGACCTTGTTATTATATATAAAATCATTTTATTCGTAATATTTTTTTCTGGAACTTAGCGAGAGCAATAAGTAGCATTGACCCAATCATTTATCGCATCACGTTCCGTACGACATCCAATTTGTGCGGTAGAGAAAATTTCTAAAAAAAAAAAAAAAATCACGATTTATGAAAAAAATTAATAATAATAAAAAAAGAAATAAATCGCGATGTTATTTATCGTCACGTTCAGGCAGAATATCATTTTGTACTCATATTAGAACAACACATTAATGATTTACGTCAGCCACCGGTTTCCGTACGATTGCTCCAAGAACAAGCGATTTGCTTCAGTAACACCAGTTTTACGACTTCTTTATTCTTTATTCCATTCATGATAGTGAATGTAGTATATCCAGGTGCACGTTTTCTTCGACTCGAGAGAAAAGAAGAATAAAATAAAATGAAAAATAGAAGCTTGAGAGAGTAGTAAAGAAAATAAACTGGTTTTGTCCTGGAGGTTGCGAGAGTCACTTTGCGCCCACTTTTGCTACAGGAAACACATTCATCTGTTTCTCTCTTTCTAGAAATCCTTTTTCTCTTGTCGATGGACGGACAGATGGTTAAAAAAAAATACACACAGAGGCCGCAGAGTTCATGAGAACCGGTATGGTCTGACGCCTAGAGGCTTCCGAGCCACTCTTGACGAAATCGTTGCATCCTCAAATTCATTTTGGGAGGAGTCAAAAACAGAAAAGCAATCGCAATAGAAATCCCTATAAAGAGAACCGCATCACTCTATGTGTGTATGTGTGAGAATGATGCTAATTCAATGACGATGTGACATTCTTACCAGCAATACAAAATCTACCACTAGCTGTCGATAAATTGAAAATTAAAGATGTCGTTCCTTGTTCACCTTTCCTTTCATCTATCAGTTAACCAATCAATCAATCGATCGATCAATTGCGCCGCTTCAGATAACGCTGTAGAAGTAGTCGAACGTCAAAATCGACTGAAAGGTTACGAAGCGAAATGATAACACCAAATAATTTGTAAGTGTCCTCTCTCTGCAGATCAGATGTGGATAGCATTGCCAATGAATCACTGACGTGGCTGCGGAATGAAATGTACATTATGGAGGGTTGAGAATCAAAGTGGTGTTAGTCACTTAATAAAAAAGCACTCTTTCCTGAAAGTTCCCAAAAATCAGTTTTCTTTGAAATGATTTTTTTTTTTCTTGTAATGCACATTAGACTCTGAAGTGACGTATAAACAAAAAAGCATTTTAAGGAAAACTGATTTTTTGTAGCTTTCAGGAAACAACGCTTTGTTATGAAAAATTGCACTCCAGTGACTTAAACCACTTTGATTCTCAACTCCTCAAAAAATTCTCTAGCTTTTCCAGTCAAGTGTCCAGCTATTTTCCTCGCGTTCCAATAAATTTATAATCGAAAGTGCCATTTCGATCGATGTTTCTTTCATTTTCGTGACCGTCTGGTAGTGAAATATTGAGTGGAATACCTGGTACAAGCTTTCACTTGTGAACCGTAGCGACACCTTATCTATCTAAACGTAGCTCATAAATTTACGATGCAGTAAATACAGCATACAAATACAGATACATATATACAGTCGATCCCGCCTATAACATTCCCACTTACAACTTTTTTTCGCTTATTACGACTTATTTTCGTGGTCCCTACTCTAAAAAATTATCATTAAGATTTTCCGTTTAAAGCGTTTTCCCGCTTACAACGTTTTTTCATGACGATTTGTTAAAAAAACGTTATAATCGATCCACTGTAAATACGGTGGATCGATACAGATACTACGATACGGATACACAGCCAATCGCAATAAAAATCCCAATAAAGACAACCGCATCACACTCTATGTGCGTATGCGTAAGAATGATTCTAATTCATTGACTATGTGACATTCTTTATCAGCAATACAAAATCTACCACTGCCTGTCGATAAATTGAAATTAAAGAGAAGGACTTCCTTGTTCACCTTTTCTTTCATCTATCAGTTTACTAATCAATCAATCGATCGATCAATTGCGCCGCATTAGATAAATACGGCTGCAAAAGTAGGCAAACGTCAAACTCGAATGAAAGGTTACGAAGCGAAATGATAACACCGAATAATTTGTAAGTGTCCTCTGCAGATCGGATGTGCATACTATTTCCAATGAATACTATTTCCATACTATTTCCACTGACGTATCTGCGGAATGAAAGATATGCATAATAGTCCTCTAGCTTTCCCAGCCAAGTGTCCAGCTATTTTCCTCGCGTTCCAGTAAATTTATATTCAAAAGTGCCGTTTCGATATTATCGATGTTTCTTTCATTGTTTTCTTCACGTGACAACCTAGTAGTGAAATATTACGTGAAATCACTGGTACAAGCCTTGAACTATGAACTATGGCGACAACTTATTTATCTAAAAGAATAGATTTACGAAGCTCATAGATTTACGATACAGTTAAAGTACCTTAATTCGTTCGGTTGCTTTTGTTGTTTAGCGTTCATTTTTTTATTCACACATAACTAATTAAACCTGGACTTAGAATTGCAAATCGGTTCCAAACTACTGCAAACATCTTTATCCTTAGCTTAGTTGTCTATTTTGGACCTATAAAGCAGAGTGGTTAGTGTACCAACCTTGAATCTCACAGGTCTCTGGGTTTGAGGGCGTTTCTAGAATTCGAGGTCTGTAAATTCTCATTGTGCTGCCTTCTTTTGCATGAAATGACCACAGATTCGTAAAATTATCAAGTTGGATCCACCGCATTCATTCGTTTTTCCACAGATTATATTTTTTCTATAATCTTTGATAAACTAAATTTATATTTCATGTTAGCAAGGACCTTCAAGATCTAATTAGCGGCAATCACTGATGATCGTGTCTTCTTATCAGTTACTACTACATAGTGCAAATATTTTTCGGAAACTTGTACTTTTCATGAAGATAGATTTTACTTGTCATTTGTACGAGCAGGGCTTCAACTTGAGGAGGGTGGATCTGGTGCCTCGGGAGCTAGACCAAGAAGGGCGCTGAGTTTACTCTTTTTCCGTCAAAAATTACGGAGAGGACGAGCAAAAATGGATACTGGCCCCGGGCGAAAACGTAAATTTTCATTTCTAGTGGCGGTCCTGTGTACGAATATGTCTTATCATTTCAGTCTGGGAAATCAGTTGGTCTGGAAAGTATTAACGGTGCTTCTCGACAGACTCACAATTCTCCGCCATTCCTTTTAATCAGCTTAAAATGTGTCTCATTGAAAAAACAACCTTTTCCCAATGAGAAGTGGTTTAATTTTGATAACACAATGCAAATCGAAATCGTAAATACCGATGCAACTTCGTAATCATGGATGTCCTAACCATCTATTTGTTTAGAGCCCCATACACAACAGAGTTCGCTGCACTGAAATTTTTGACAAAAGTCAGGTGGCTTCCCGGTTGATTTGGACAGTGAATTGCTAAGCTTTATGCGCCGGTCCACTCTCATTCACCTTTGCAAGAGACCTTTCACATCAATTGCAACTATACGCTACTCTGTGTGTCCACTTCAGTTACTCTCAGTGGTGCGATTTGTCTAGCTGCGATACACTTTAACGATAGCACTACGAGGAAATTCCACTAACTGACCAGTGTCAGAGATACTATAAAGCTTGGCTGGAAAACTGACAATCATCCTTATTGAAAATCTCATTTTCACAATCAAATCACAATCTTGTTTTACCAGAGATAAACGATTGATACGTTTATAGAATGCTTACATCTCATATAAAATCACATTAGTACAGTTCACAAGAAACGCACTTCATTAAAACTACACGCTGTTGATGTGAAAAGTAAGAAGTGGTCGCAATAATATGACTGCGTAGAAGCACTGGAACGTAAACATCTAAGAATGTATTTATCGTTTTCAGAACTTGGTACCACAAATGTGGGAGGGAGGGGGGGGGGCTTCTCCCCACTGTAGAATTCTTTCTTTTGACCTCAGGGAGTTAAGCCCGGACTTGAAAGATTGTGTAAGTTTTGAGTTAGAAACATGGTGAATTTGAATTTTTGTGGCTTTCATCAGAGGGCAGCAATTAAATTAAAACGTTCAGGAGTTTTTTAAGATGATTTCCAGAAGAAAGTGCCTCCGGGAAAATGTGATTTACTACATAAAATAAATTAATTTAATAGTTTTACATAAAATTTAGCAATAAAATTCTGGGGGAAAAATTATACATAAATATGAATATACCCTGCATCATTTTGCCCTGAAAAATTTGAACGAAATAAATTATTTCTCAAAAAAAAAAAATTCAAAATTTGAAAAAAAATAGATTTGCATACTTTGTTTTTTATACATTTTTTGAGTATCAAAGATGCAAAACCATTTTGGAAATTCTAAAAAATGAATGCTTGGGTCTGAAAGGGTTAATGAAAATGCTATTGCTTCATATCAAATGATTGGGAAATAGGCTGGTGTGCACCACCATCAATACCAGAGTAGTATTGCCATTTAATAGCCATATTGCCACACCTCTCCCAGTTATTTATTATTCTTTCTACTGCAATAAAACAGTATAGTACGTGTTTCATAAAAATCATAAATAATATATGGAAATTTTCAAAATTATTTTCTAAAGAGAAATCGATGTGAATTAATTGTTACTAAATAGATAAAGTACGATGTATAATTAGGAACACAATAGGCTTTAAGGTATATAGTATGATATATAATATACCTTACATGATATGATCGATATATTTTACCTTAAAATTAATTTTTGTCAGCGTACTGCTGAAAGAAGTTTGAACTTACGATCAAATGATTAACCCTAAACTATGCGCCTGATTTTGGCGTAGACAAGTAGGGCAAAGCCCTCCATAGTTTTTGGTCCCTCCGATTTTAAAGAACGTACATTCACTGACTAATGAGAAAGATCTTTCACCCAAGTCGACGAAGGCCCCTGTACTTGTTTTGCTCATTGTCCTGGGCAAAGACATACTTTGCCTAAACTGACTAAAAATATGTCCGTTCGAGCAAACTAAATTGTTGTAACTATTTTTAAACCAATTCGATTCTCGTGTAGTTTTTAATTCCTGTAGACTAAAGGTGCTGAAATGAAAAACATTCAGGGGGCTGGAAGTTGGCAGTTGTCCCGTATATCCGTATATATGAAACTCAAGCCCTTACGCAGGAAGGGGAGTGGTACGTTGCATTATATATTCATTAATTATTTGGAGGCTCAGCCTCCTTGTAAAATTTATTAGTGGGGGGGCGGATTAAACTGCCTCAGCCCCCAAATTCCAGTGCCTATGCTGTAGACGTTGAATTGGAAAAAATACATATGGCGTTATATATATATATATTCTTTCAAAAAAATTTGAATAAGTTAACATTCAAGTCAATGATGGACGTGAAGTAAGCCTATTCTAAAAGTATCCTGCACGATAATAAAAGTTTTTTTTAATTATCAAGTGGACCGAAACAGGATGGATCTGTGCTCAGCTGATAACCAACCTTAGGTGGTGTCGGTATCATTTGTGACGTAGTGACATGAGAGCGGGCGCTATTCTCCGAGAGTTATGAAGACTTCTGAAGGAAATTATGTTCAACGAACCGGTGGTTTCTGCAACAAAAATTCCAGTACACTTCTCGTAGTTCAGAACAATAACCTACTGCTCTGGGGTGATGATTGGGAATTTCGGCTAGAAAATTCAATGAACTTACCCTAGTGCAGCCCACCACAAAAGAAATAGGCCTACAATCTTCTTGGCGTCTAATGATGACTGCTTTCCAACAAGCAGTGTCTTGAAGCCTACAGGTTCCTGTGATATGGATTTTCTTGAAAATTTTCAAGTGCCTAGATTAGCAGCTGTCCCTTGTGAAGGGTCCGAGTTTTGTTCAGCTTTTTCACCTTACAACCAAAACCCGAACAATTGTCTTGTGGTAGACACTTACGGATACATCTCTGCCACAATCTGACGGTGTGTTTTCAGTAAGTATGCTTCAATCATGTATTCAGCAGACATTTCTGAAAAACTGTAGGAGCTTGGCGACCACATGCTTTATTTTGTGAAAATCTGTATTTTCACTTCAAAACTTCTCAAACCATCGACAAATGGTTTATTCATCACCAGTATTCTCCCCAAAACTCATTGCAAATGTTTTCAGTAGCAACAACCACAGAATTATCTATTCAATCATGAATTAAGATAACTCTCTAGCCGGAGTTCTGTGTATTTTTACTGGGCAAGCTTCGAACAAAACAATCGAGGCTGAAACATGTTTTCCATCAACATGATATATTTCTCTGGAGCAACTCTATCATATAGTACCTACTTGGGAAATCCATATGTGCTTTTATTATACTGGAGATGGATTTGTTTCGAAGCAATTTTAAGCCATGCATTGCACTCGCACAGAACATTAAGACATTTTACGGACATATTGGCTAAAATCGTTGGACATAAACGAATACCAATCTTTTTGCATCAGAAAGTTCGTGCAACGAAGTTTCTCGTTTTTACGCTCTTTTATATTCATAATAGAAATTTCGTTATTTCCAGTTTATACGCTTCTTTACATTTGAAAATCTTTCAGTTTTGTTTTCAGTGCTTCTGTTCTGGTTTAAAAGTTATGAAGTTACATTTTCGCAGTATATTTTCCATTAATTATTATTTTATTATTAATCATTTCCTTTTATTATAACGTTCTCGCAAATAATTATAGTTGATTTATTAAATTTTGGAAAGCTAAGGAAACACATAAGTAAATTAACCTATTACCATCACAGTTTTTAATAGGCCTATAGCTAAAATATAGATTACGGTAAAAAATAATTTCTCATATTCTCCGTTGAGGTGCAAAACCTAATTTAAAATTTATTTAGATAATTGTTGTCTTTTTTAAATACAACTCAAGGTATTTTTTAATATTAACGGATTTTAGCGTATCTTAAATTGGATTTTGTAAAAATCATTGGCAGCCGTAGATCTCCATATTATCCCACAAGTATTAACAAGAGCGGATTATGCTGGGTTCATTTGCTTATTATTTTTTTGAACTTCTTTACTTCAATGCAAGATATTTTCTGGTGCTTGAAAATCAATTCCCGTTTCTCGTACATGCGCACGCGCACCTGAAATCTATCCAATTTTCAAAGGCGAATGACGGCTCTTGAACGTTGTAACGCTTCAGAAAATTTTACGGAAATTTATTGAGAGAATAAATAGAATGTTTTAGGTTTAATTGAAAGAGAATTTGAATCAAGCAAGTGTTGAAGAAATGTGTCCAGTGATCAAAAACGCACAAATGCTTCTAATGACCGAATACCTTTTTCTTTTCCAAAATAGCTTCTCTCCAACGTCTCTACCTACTCTTCATGTAATCCGATCTATTCAATGGACAGATCAGAAAATATATATTTTGTTACAATTTTAGTGAATAGTTTCAGTGTTATAAGCAAATACCAAAAAAAAAGAGAGATTTTTTTTCCTCTTTGCATTTATATATCCCCGGACATTTTTTTTTAATAGGAATAACTGCCAAATAGGCTACTGCATGGAATTTTATCCGGTGGACTAAGCAGAATCAATTTCTCTTTTACTGATGTTGTAACTTAGATGCTATTTATTCTTTGTTACGTAGTAAAAATAAACCGTTTTCCTATAGTAAAAAGATACGATGATCGGAGAAAAGACGAAAATGAACTTGGGAAATACTGAATTACAGTTATGATTCTCTTCAGAAAGTGTCGATCATTGTCGGGGAAGAAAGTTTTTCTTATGCGACGATGTTATCACATCATTATGTTAGACGTGAAAGAACAATTCCAGACCACATTCATATACTATATAAGGATCAGGTTGAATTTAAAAACAGACCTAACTGTTTTTAATGTACCTAATTTATTTCTAATGTTCTCTTTGAGACATTTTTTCTGCATTAAAGCTAGCGTACAAGAAAAGTCGCAAGGGATATTCGTGTCAGATTCATGCCCTGACCCCTTAACAACAGACCATTGATTGCATGTACCAAATTGTTCGCGAACATAAGTATGAAATCACGATAAAAAGCGCAAAAAACGTGTCATTTAATTATTCAGAGATTAGGAACTATTAGGATTGTTAAGCGAAGCATTTTTTCCCCTCGTATAATATAATCTTCACAATTTATTTGATTGTTTTTATGGATGTTTATTATTGCCGTGAAATCGTATCATTAATTGCTTGTGAGATCAGAGGCTGTGTCCGTCGTACTCGGTTGCGTATTGTCTCTTTTCTTCTTTTCGCTTACTTGAGCGCAAAAGAACCGATTGGAGGAAACAAACGAGCGAGTGGTCATACATACCTACACAATATGGACCTTTTTCTTTTTATGTTGGAATCAACAAACTAACATGGATGGACCATTGAGGCTTGGCATACTTGGCTACGCTTATTGCTCTAAGTTATCGTTATGCAATATTAAAAAAACTTCTCATCGACCACTTGTGTGCGTCGTATCTTCCTGACACGGTGTCACATTCAATAATGACGAAAGAAATGTTCAAAGTATACGTAAATGACATCAGAAATCACCAAATTATTCTCAATAACACCTACATCATGCTATGATTTTAGTTCAGATTTTATTCACGATAACACTTGCGGTGCAATGTTTCGTCGCATCGAATAAGAAGGGTATGGTTATCCAAAAAAAACAAATATTTTCTAAATTTATTAATATTCGATTAGAGCAGTCTACGTGCCATTCGAAAATAAGATCATATTTACGTTTTTCTATTGCATAACTATTAGAAAAAATGCGTAATTGATCTGCATTACTATTATAATCGTCCCTTATTTCTCTATAACTGCTATATGATTGTTTTAGATTTTTATAGCCATGTTCGTCATCAGATTAGTGTCTCCCGCAGAATGAATTTTTTTGCACGAATTAAAGAATTAAATTATAATACTAAAGTTTCAATATCATTTTCTCTATTAGAATGGCATTAACTGTCATATTTATATAGCTATGAAGAAAATAACTAATATAATTTTAAAAAACTACGTTAATTGGAAATTTTCCCATAAATTTAAAATTTATTGATCATAATTTTATTGTCTGGCGTATATCCCTTCATGTGAAAAATTTTCTGTCAGGGTGAATTTCTAGAACAAGGAAAACATTAAAGTGAAAATAAAATCCTACTGCTATATAAAAGGTGGAAGTGAGCATGAATTACACAAGATCACTAACTGAAGAATGGACCTAGACAACACATACGTATTGAGCTATTGAAAGAGGCAAAGAACAACTAGAGAGGAAAATGATAAAATGAGTTGTAGTTTTCACATGATGCATTACTAGTTGAGAGTAAATAACGGTTGAAATTTTCTTAATTGATGTAAAACTTGTAACAAGTGTTCAAAAAATTTATTCAGTAAGTAACATTAAAATACAATATATTAAATATATATATTAAAATACAATATATTAAATATATATATTAAAATACAATATATTAAATATATATATTAAAATACAATATATTAAATATATATATTAAAATACAATATATTAAATATATATATTAAAATACAATATATCATCGTTAAATTTGATTGTCAGTACCATGACAATGGAAATATTTCAATTACAGTTATTTAATATTTATTTGAATCAATTGCATAATTAAAATTCAATATCAATCATTTAAAATTACTGATAATTTTATTTTTAATTAAAAACACCCCAATTTTATGTAATTTATAATTGTGATGACTTTTGAGAAAATTGATATTCTCTGCCGCCGAAAATATTCGGTATTCGGCCAAAACATTCACCGATCAAATACAATTTCGTTAAATGTCACAAAACGTTTCACACACAGTAAAAATGATTAAATTATTCAAACGTGAATGTAAACTGATGAAATTTAAAATGCCGAATAATGTACGATTAGTTTTCCAGTAGGCCTCTGTATCGTAAAATATTAAATTCGTATGTTGCTAACGATTTCGAAAAGTGAAAAATAATATTTATTTCATCAAATCAAGCTTTTTAAGTGTTAAAACATTAGTTCTATTTTTAATAAAATATTGAAATAAGTTTTCAATATTTCCACGTTTCATGGTTCTGCAAATTTTCAATCATTTTTGAAACGACTTTTTTTGTTCTCACAATTTACTTATATTTACTAATTTGCATTTTAGGTAAAGATCTGGTTCCAGAACCGACGTTCTAAATACAAAAAGATGATAAAAGCGCAGCAGCAACAACAAAACAGCCAGCAACCACCTCCACAGCAACAGCAGCCGAATGCAGGCGGAACGCCGGCACTTCAGCAGCCACCTAATCCAGCGTCAACGCCGCAAACTCCGCCGGAGACGTCTCACGATGTTCATACACCACCATCGGTGCCGATGCTTGGACCGCCATCTTCGGCACAGGGTTTGCCGAACGCGGCCGTCAGCCCTCCGGCCATGAGTCCACCAATATCTTCATGGGACACGGCTTCCTCCAAACCGGCCGTCATGAATTTCACGAACAGCTACATGCCACAATATTCTTGGCATCCCCAAACGGACCCTACAATGAATCAACAGATTCTCACCTATGGAAACTGACAACTTGCATTAGAAAGAGATAACAAAAAAAATACTTTGTTCGTTTTTTAAGAAAAAGAAAATGACTCCTGTGAAAATATAAAAAAAAAGTTTGTGTATTTTCCACTTTTTGACTCGAATGCGTTTGAAATAACGCGTATATCGTTGACGGGAATTGTTTGTAGAGATCATCTCGTCGGTCCACACGAAAGCTTTCTACTCCATCTGGTTGAATTACGATTCGGCCAGCGAGATGGGTTCGAAATGGTCAAGAGTGTTTGTTCACCTGAGTGCCTCGTACGAGAAGAGGTACGCGAATTACCGTGATTACTACGAATTGTGTACGCCCGCTGGAAATCTAACATCTTGCTACGGCTATAATTTCGCGGGAATTCGGAAAATGTGAGAATCGAATCAAAAGGAAATAATAGCGTCGAGTCGATGTGTAGTAGCTTCGATGACAAAAAGTGGCCTCGGAAAAAGTTAAGTTTTTGAGTGTGACGAGCTGAAGTGAATATTGGACTCATCTGGCGAGCCATCCATCGAGCAGCGGCACAAGAGGACTCTTCCAATGCCATCATCTGTCATATCACCACCCATCCACAATCGGCTTACTTCAGGCCAGTAACTGCGCTTACGTTCAGCTAAAATGAACGGATGTTTGCGTCGGATCAAGAGAGAAAAAATAAAATATCAGTTCGCCGATTTTATATAACAATAATGTTCTATACAGCTTAATCTTTTTTGGACGTGTTTGGTGTTCACATTGTATGTAAATTAAGAAAAAATAAGAGGTCAATTTATTTTAATTCGATGTACTTATACGGGAGAAATAAAGTAAGTAACGAAACATCAAAGCGAGCTAGACAGCGAAACTGCACTATTACAGCTAGAGGCCACAAAACTTGGAGTTTTTCCAAGAGACCCTCTACATCATGTCATTTACTTAATTAAAAATTGTACTATAATTACTTTGCGTGAACTGTTTTTTTTTTTCAATATTCAAAATATGTTTTACACATTAACTTCTTTTCACATTCACTGGAAATTTTCTTATTAACGGTAATCTTTTTGCCAGTGGTCGAAAAATACGTCATGATTTTCATTTATGTGAAATTCTTTCATACACCGATCCGATATTTTTGGAGATTCACTTTCTAGATATAAAATTGGCGAAATAATTCACTGATAGGAAATTAAGAAATCCGTAAATTATTTATTCTTTGAATACGAGACCCGTAGTATAAGAAAGGCTTCACTTGAGGCTTGGATAATAAATCTATTTATTATGGGATTGGATAACAAATCTAAATCTATTTATTTCAATGTCTGTAAATGAGTTGAAATTTTATAAATACGTATATAAACTAAGTGCATATTCTATACGCATCTGAACTAAATTCAAAAACAATAAAAATTTGTTGTGGATATGCTTTAATGAATACATATGCTGAAGATTGAAAAACTCCTTCTGATGCATAAAAAAATTTTCTGCTGAATAGATTTTCCAATTTCTTAAATCGTAAGAAAAGCGTTTATGTGGGTATAAAAACTAGATTAATAACATAAAAATAAATACCATCCCTAAAATATTAGAATGTAAATACAACTTTTTATAAAAATTTACTGCAATTTTACGCTCTCTACAAATAACAGTTCCCAGAAAGTTTTCTCATACGATTCAAAACACCTTTTCATCTCCAATTCAAAATTCAAAACACGTGATAATAACTTACTTGATTTATCTATCTCATGTCTTGCTTTTTCTATTTATCTGATCATGTATGAATTGCACAGCTATTTATAAATTTCCTTTCAAATAATATTCTTCTTTATTTCAATGCTTTCATAATTGACGTTAATATGAGTTGTCACACATTTTTTGCGATTTTTTGTCTTAAAATGAAATTCAAAATTATCAAAGTGTTAGAAAATTTGTACCGCACAGCAAGACGACGGATATATTGTAGAGTAATAGTTGTGAAGCGTGACTTTTTTTTGTCCCGTTGGGAAATTCCCACTATTCTGTCAACTCTGTACAAGTGCCAAACAGAGTGTGCAACGAATGAATGTATCCACTTGGCTACACTCAACTTCTTTCTATTTCGTTTCGTTACTCAATCATAACGAGCAACTCCATGGGAACAGTGTCTCATTCGCTGCATAAGCACCATTTACTCTACGATGCGAATTTTTACACGATTCCCCTCTCTACATAACCCTCCAGGCTTAGTATATATTGCTTCCTAAACTTTTCGTAATTTTTCGTATAAAAAATACGATTTTTTCTCCTTGAAGAGCATAGTTGAAAAGCATCATTTACCTAATTAATTTTTAAGTATAAAAAACCATGAATCCGATAAATATCTTTATCGCTTTTGCTCAAGTTATGTATGTATAGTATGTATAGTAAGTAATAGTTTTTCCAGTTCTAAATTTTTCGTAGTAAAGAGATAGTCATTATTCAAGACCCGGATATTGTTGATCTAAAAAATCCTGAAAAATGACCATAAAAATAGCCCAAAAACTCGTAAAAAATGCCATAAAAATTTTTTAAAATGCCTTAAAAACCTAAAGAAATATTTCCCAAAAATATCAAAAAATTCTATTAAAATAACAAAGCAATTTTTTTTAGGAACTGCACTAGTCATTATATTGACTAGAGGTCAAAGGAATAAAAATTCTTATAGTATCTATTGAAAATCACGCTCATTCACAACATTAGATTTCATCAAAAATTGCCAATGAAATTTTTCAAACAAATAATTCATAATTTATGATTGAGTAAGGAAATCTAAAGGCAAAATAGAAATTTCTGAAAAAATAAGATTCTCTTCAACTTCTCTCAACATCAACAGATGTTATTAGGGATGTGTTTGGGGGGAATCTCATCTCCATTCACAGTGTTAATTTCTCTTCAATTTCAAAATTTTTATACACATTCCCGTAAAGACATCAAAAAATTTTCTACAGGCAAAGTCCGCTTTTTATATTATTTTTCAAATTTCATGATAGCAAATTGACCTACCCCACTTTTAGCGCACTGAATTTATCGATAGCATCAATAAGCTCCATACTTTTCTGCAAGGACTGAATGGTGGAAAACAGATTGCTAAAGATTGATCTTATGTACGACACATCACTTCTTCAATATTCCCATGGGAAAAACAAAGCTTAAGAAATCTTCCTATATGCAGCATTCTTACAGATCAAAATCATTCAACACTAATTTCCGTTTTCAAAATTCCTCATGTAGTACATGCAAGTACTACATCATGTTCACACTTTAATAAAATGAAAATTCCTTTCTCTCTCAACATCCCATATAGGATCAGAATTTCTTGAATTCACTTTCATTTATTGTTTGGTTAAACGTGGTCAACTATTGGAATTCTATACTAATAAAGGAAGATACAAGTTTAAGTAATGAAAATGTCTTTTTTTTAAATAATTTTAGCCTACTTCTTATTTTGAAAAAAAAATTTCAAACTAGGAAAAATAGCCCCTAAGAACGCCAAAAAATACTCTAAAACCTGAAAAAATGCCTTAAAAATGAAAAAGTATTGAAAAACGCAAAAAACAAAAAAATGGAAAATGTCATCAACATCCGGGCCCTGGTCATTTACTTTATCAGGATATGAAATGTATATATAGGGTGGTCGTATGCTGTTTAGAAAAAATTGGACGGATGATAGAGTAGGCATACCCATCAAGACGAACAATATTTACAATGAAACCTATGGCAGTTTTCCCCTCAACTTTTTTCCCCTCAAATTTCACATGGATTTGCACTAGGAGTTTACGATACATTACGCCAGTCTTTCAGTCACCGATGTTTACTGTGTAACGATAGACACCCTTGGATGTCACTTTGAGCATGTCCTTTGAGACTTTCGCTGATCTGCATGAGATTGTGCAACTTAGGATTTCGTTATGTCTTTTTTTTTTCACAGTTGAAACTTCAACGTGGACTTTTTACTTCACGCTTTTCTGACTCTCTGAGTGTATTGCGGCCATAGGGTCCATTGTAAATAATTTTTGTCTTGATGGGTACCATCACCACTACAATTTTCCCTAAACACTTTACGAACACCCTGTATACAAAGCAATTATTCAGTTCATTTTTAATAATAACATAACAATAGTCAAATGATGTTTAATTTATTATAAAACTTGATATATTTTTATTTAAAAAATAATTTTTTTACAAATTTTTTGTAGTGATGAATGGGTTATATAATACCGAGCTTGCCTTATTTTCAAACGCTCGTAAATAATGAGCTAGCATGACTCAAGATAAAAATGGTCTCGGTGTATTAGAGAGAGAGTACAATTTATAAAATAACTTTATTACCATGGAACTTCAAATATCTCGCTGCACCCTTACTCGACCTCGAAGAGCTTCAGCGGTAGGCCACTGAAGACCTTATATGTGGGCCTTATTTTTACCCTAAATCACCGATACACGCTGTATTTCAGCTCTTTGTAGTGCTTTTGATAGAATCCTGTGTCCTTTTAAAAACTAAAATTCTGTGGGATACTTCTAGCGACATGCACTATATTTAAAAAAAAACCAACATTTCAATTGTTTGTTTTCTTCAGAGATGGTAAGTCTGATTAAAAGGGACATCTATCTATGAAAAGCAGTTCGAAATTCACAGTATTTTTGTTAAAAATATATATTTTTTTCGATTTTGACTGCAGTGCAATTAGAAAAAATACCAAGGCCAGCCCATTTTTCTTATGTGTTGCTCAACTTATTTAAATATTTGCGTTAATATCATACAGTAAAACCTCGGTAAGTCATTACTGAAGGGACAAAGATATTGTGACGGATTAAGCAAAGTATCGTCAATTTATTTCAGTTACAATACTATAAATATTATGTACAATGTGAAAATCCTGCTACCCTCTATAAGGATAAAATCACCTAATATAACGATACTTACTTGCCTTGGTCCCGGTATACTTTCCGAAATGTTAATTTCCACCTGTATTGATATAAATCCTGTATATATATAATGATACTTTTTTCCGGTTCCTTGAATATCGTTCTATGAGAGTTTCACTGTAATATACAATGTATTCCAGTTATTTTTTTTTTAATTTAGAGTAATGAGTGCAACTGTTAGAATAGTTATCTTTTTTCTCCAACACATTTAGTGCTTTACATTCTTCATCGCTAGTTCATGGTACAGATACAAAGCAATCTCGAACACCGGGCAATTTTTGATTTGGGGAGGGGGCACAGAGAAAAACATGCTTTAAGAGGCCTCCTCAACTTGGAGAAAAATTTTGGTTTGTCAATGAATATATTTTGTTCAAATTCGGAGCCCAATTTAGCGGGGGAAGTCTGGACAAATACCTCACTTGCCCATGCAGAAATAAGCTTGACCAGCCAGTCCCCAATGCTCCAAGAGTATTTGTTTTCTAGTCATCAAATGAATTTTCTCAGTGTTACTTTCGTCACTTGTTTTATTTCGTTTCCTCTGCAGAAAGTTTTGTTCATAAAACTTTTATAATCACTTTTGAATATATGACAGTGCTGTTACCAAGCTCTTTTTCACTTTAATTGTAACCATAGAAATATTTTCCCGTCTCTCAAACTTTTCTTTGGTGATGAAATTACCAAAACTAGTAACGAGTAAACGAGAATGTAATAACACCGTTATCTATAAAAGACCTACGAAATATGAGTGCTTACATTCGTTTCACTGTATTTACGACTTTGCGAATCATTCAAAATGGTTCATTTCGGTAAAGTTTGGAAAAATTTGACGAGAACAACGGCCATTTTAGATCGAACAATGTAAGGTCCCGTTTCAAAATGTATGGATTTACTTATCGCGAAATCAGAAAAAATATTAACAGGACTAAGAAACATGAACGTTAGGATATTGCCACTGAACTTATCCCATTGCCGAGATCTTTCTAATCCGACGTTAATGACAGGTCTAAAACAGTGTGATAAACAAATTTTCTTTAGAAAAGATCAACAGAAGAACATTGTAATAAATCGACCTATGAATAAAGGAAGGTCTGCGAAAATTGTGAATGATTTGATCCCTTGTATCAGTAAAAATGTGTGTAACATAAGATTAAAAGAGGTCTACTTTTACAAAAAGACGCAAAATGATGATATTTAAGTTCACTAAAAAGTACGTATTATGAGGGAATAAATGGCGAAATTTTGTCATTTTTTATGTAGTCTGTTCAGCAGACTATATTCGACGACGTTTTTAAAAAAAATTAAATTCGAGTTTTTATCTGAAAAGACGATTTATCGCCCTTCATCACCTCACAATACCTGCTAATTTATCGGACTCCAATCTCAGCATTTTGTGTCTCATTGTAAAAGGCGGTAAGAGCGGTCTTAAATTTTGAATACATGACATGCAGACTTCTTAATCCCATATTTCACACAGTTTTACTGATACACAAGGGAGTTTCAAATCGTTTACAATTTTCGCAGAAAGGCATTTCTTTCATTATTCACAGTTCAGTTTGTCACAATGCTCTGCTTATCTGTTAAAGAAGGCTACTGTTAAAGTAAAGACTATCCATCGCTGTCTTAGACTTACTCTAATATTATTTTTCATCCCTATAAGATAACCTTTGTCCCCATCCCATCTTCAAAAATCGCTCTTATAAATAATTTTGAACGATTCATGAAATTTTAAATGTGATGCCAAGGGATAGAAATATTTAAATAAGATTAGCGACGTAAAAAAAAACAAGTTAGCTTTAAGATTTTTTCCAAAATCAAAAAAATAGAAAATTTATAATGATAATATTTTGTGAGTTTTTGAATGTGGATTTCTTGTAGATATTTCATGAGATTTATCACCGCTCAAGAGAAATAAAAAATTATGAGCTTAATTTTCTTTATTGTAATTTTTCACCTGAACTTGAGGTTTTTCCACAACTATGCATCTCAGTTTACTAGCAATCGTTTTGTAGCCTTCCCATCTAAAACTTTTATTTAAAAAAAATTGTCTTGGGCATAACGGGGGTTAAAGCAGAATCTCAGTTAATCCACGCAGTATTTAAGCAACTATAGTGATGCGTAATGGTTCATAAGGATCTACAATATATTTCTTTACGACTTCGTTATTATACGCTATCTTCCATATTTCTTGATAGCGCTGGACAACTATATACTATACTACTACTATGCTACAACAATGCTCAAACAACACGCTATAATTATGCGAACATGTACTTAGATATGGTAGCACTTGAATATTAATAACAAATTAAACAATTTTAATCTATCTTGGCCATAAAACTCCCCGATATGCCTCACTCATTCTTCATCAATTACACAAAATATATATCGAAATGGTAAAAATAATGTTATTTCATTTTTTCTTTGTTTTGCTTAATTGATTTGCAAGTAGTAATTTGCAACTAAAAAAATCGTAATAATTTTTTTATTAATTTATTGATTCGCTAAATGTTTGGTGAAATGCATTTTTTTTTAGAACCTCAATCATAGTTTCATTCTTGAACAAAAAATACAACAAACAGGTAACCACAGGCCTACTGTACATGGCATTTTTTTATATTTGAAAAAAAGCACTATCATTTACATATACAAAATTGATTGAGCATAAATACAGAGTCATGTTTCTGGTTCTAATTCACGTGTTCAAGTAGGCCTACAGTTTAGATACATTCGGGTCTTAAAGCTTGTACTTAATGTACTCTTTTAAACAAACACAGATATTAATTTCGAGAAAACAAATCTTATCAATAGAAGTCTGAAAAATGGTTTTTTTTCCACGCGCTCAACCAAAAAACTATTTGATGCGTAATTATGTTGAATAAACTGTTGTATTGTGTGTAGTTGACAAAAAAGATTTTCTTCACTTGAGTGAAAATGAAGCAAGACGCGTTTTTCATATTTGTCAGAGAACAAACGCTATGACGCGTTGAGAAAGTAACTGTTGCCGAATTCAAAAAAGACAGAAATGGTATTCGCCTCACGTCACTTCACGCAAAGTGTCTGATTGTTGATGTTTTGGATCCAAGAGATCAGTGTTATTCCTTTCTATGAGTAGGCCTGGATGTAATAATTCTCCTTTTGACAAATTATCATGGACTTACAAACTTATTTGAGGGAATTTCGCTTTAACACATTCTATTAGGGAACTTACACAGATTTGTGAGCCTGTCAACTATAACGTGTACATTGCAGAATATAGAGATTAATACCTCATAAATCAATTCACTCATCATGTTAAGTTGAGCCTATGCAAAACATAAAGAATTCAGAAATTTTAATTTTCCCTCAATATTATTAACAAATAGAATTTTCGGTCAAAATCTGAAAGACATTCTTAATTTATGTTACTTGCTGATTAACTAACCATAATTAAAAAGGTTTAAAAAAAAACATGAAATTTACAAAATGAATAAGAAAGAGTTAAGTTTACCATGATTATAAAAGAAATATTTCGTAAATACTCGGAACTTATGTTTCATGCTTAAAAACTGGATTCTTCAACATTTCAGGACGATGAATATTCAATTTTATTCAAAATATTCAGCATTTGAAAAGTACAGCGGTTGTTTTTAATTATAGTTTCTTAAACGCTATCATTATTCTTTTTATGGCAGAGAAAGAGATACCGTATATATTTTAAACTTACAAAAAAAAACCCTTCATTTTCCGTTTCTATTGAAGAAATGCTCACATAAAATATAGAGGACTCAATTTTTCACGTTCTGAGTTGCAATGCGATTGTTTACAAATATCCAATAAAGATGGTAAATGGAAATTTAACAGTTCTAAAACTTTAGCGCATATGTTGTCTGCAACGCTTCGTTTTTATATGGATGTGAAAAATAATTTTTATCAGTTTAAAACTTGAATTCAATAAATTTCACTTGTGAAGATTAAAAACTCCAATTATAAACATGAAGCAGAATAATTTAACAAAATGGTATCGACATAAATACATAACCGCCTTCCGAAGATATAGTAATTATTTTACATCCAATAAATACGTTTTTTGTCCCGTCAAAAAGAAAAAATATATATAATGATTTAAAAACACTGAATTTTATTTGAAAAACAGCCTCATATCGAAATGGAATATTTCAACGGGCAAGTCTACCATCGTAATGATGAAGGACTCGTAGTATCAAGAGGTTTTATGTGTACACACAACAACTGTTAAAAAAACGATCGATACAAGCTCGTATATCGAAAGCGAGAGTGAAAAGCGAGAAAGAGCTAATTTTCGAAACAGTGTGCCGCCAAACTAATGAATGAGTGAAGAAGTGATTTGGAGAAGAGCTGCTAAAAACATATAAATAATTTGCTGTGACACTGATGTATCGCTAACTGAGCTCATTAAAGCATTTCACTCTCTCCTCTCTGCCGATGGTACAATAGTTGGAGCGTTTGAAAGAAGCTCTTCAACCATGACCCTTTCAACCAAATACTGTGACATATTTCTTCCATGCTCTATCCATAAATAGCAATGCCATCCATTTATGTCAGCTATTAACGAAACAAGATATAGACAAACGTATCAATAGTAGTCTAACTTGACCTTTCTCTTTTTCTTTTGTGTTCGAACATAACTTTCGCTCTTAACGTTACTTTTTCTTTCTATTTAAGCTTTAGTACGCGCACGTGGATGGAGGCTTATCATCACAACAAACCTGACCGCAATGACGCAATTCCATGCAGTGCATCTTTCGTTTTTCTACAAAGATAAACCGCCATACTTTGTACAATGGTAAACTAATATCGAATTCAGAGCGAGATTTCGAATAACACCTGGTCAGTGAGGTTATTTTGTACTATATCTTCTATGTTTTTACAAGATCTTTGCGTCCTTATCGTATTTTTGCCTTACGTCAGTGATTCCCCGGCACCATGCCTTGAGATGGGTCAAGGGGTGCCACGAACGTAAAAAGTTTGGGGAAATCCATGCCTTTTTTATGTAGACAGATATATATATATATATAAAGTTATTATTTAACCACTCTTCATTAGTTACTATTTTGATAAACAAGAAGCATAATTAACCTGCCTACAGATTGAGAAATTGAAATAGGAAATCAATAATTTTGATACTTCATCAGTTTTTTAAATATGCAAACTATTCTAACGTTGTAAAATGGCTATTGGATTGAAAATTAATTTATAAAAAATAATTTTATAGATTTATAGATGGCGTATGGATCGGAGTGGATCGACATTTTTTTCTACCAACGTGACTAACAATCCTTTCCATTCCTCAAGATTTCATCATTGGTGAAAAAAATTTGCATATTCGGATTATACAATAGCATTTCTTCTCAAAATATGAAGTACGCTGCTGCGGATTATATGCAAAAAAAATACGCTTCTACAATGGTTGAAAAAAACTATAATGCTAGGCCAGTGTTTCCCAAAGTGGGCAATATCACCCCCTGGTGGGTGATGGAATGGTCCAGGGGGACGAGTCGGGGGCGATGAGAGAAAAAAATTTCTGAAGAAGGGGGCGATGGAACAAAAAGTTTGGGAAACTATGGGCTAGAGAACGAAAAATTAGTCGAAATTTTTCGAAAATTTTTTCAGAAATGATGTGAATATGATAAAAAGAAATTAAAACTCTTGAAAACTTTAAAACTTTTAAAAACTCATTCGAAAATTCATCCTTTTTTTTCAATTTCGCCATAGTATTACACTAATTTTTTTCGATTATAGGTGTAATGCAGTTGGAAAAAACTATAAGACCACTCCTCTTCTCTCGCGTCCTTTACATTATTTTATCTTTATGACTAGACATCATTTTTAGAAACTTCTGGAATAATTCGGCATGATAGTTTTCCGCAAAGCTCGATTCATAAAGCTGAAACGAGGTGAAAGGCTATCTCTTATAGAACAAGGTAAGATCCTTGTTTCAAAAAGTACAGATTAATCTCTCGAGAAATGGGATTAAATATCAATCTGTCAACTATTCCTTTAAGTACAGGCAATGTTATTCTGGGTTTAAAGTATTGTTAGGCCATCTTCTTTAACGGATTGGCAGAGAAAAATAGCAATAATTCGATATGTAAACAAAAAATGTCTTCAGAGGAAATTGCGAGCGATTTGGAACTCTCTTGTACCAGTAGAAATGCCTTCAATAGAAGATTAAGAAGTCTGCCTGCATTGTGTCACAAAGTATTGGCTGCCCTGACCACCCTTTACGAGCACACGCAGAGTTCATTAAAAGTATTTAATTTTTGAAAAATTTTCAAAAAATTCCGACGAACTTTTTTTTAATCGCAATTTTTCTTCTGGCCATAGTTTTTTCCACCGCTGTATAGGCCTACTAGACGAAGTTTTAAATACAAAGAAACTCGGTCATAATGGCATTCAAGAGACCGTAAGAGTTTCATCATAACCGGGTTATCGTTAAAATAAAGATTAAGATGGTGAGGATGCTAATGTAAATATACGAGTATAATGAGATGCTACCACGAATGCTGTTTTAACGCTATTATTTCACTTTAATATAAATGATGCAGAAATAAAATAAATTTTCACCACTCACAGGTGGAGTCTTTGTATACAGAGACGTATAACACATCTTTGAAATTTGAATTTATGATGAAACGCACAATATATAAGTATGTTGTTTCATCAGAAATCCAAATCTTTTAATGTAAACTAAACATATAGTAAAAAAGAAAACATTTACAATAGGGACCAACGGCTTTCAAGATCTCTGCTAATGTTTTCATGTGCAATGGATGGAAACTGAACAATTATCCACACACAATGATTATGCAACGAATCTTGTTTTTATAGTGATAGTTATCGGTAGGAAAGGCAGACAATCATTTCTTCTATGTATTGAGAGAAAATTCTAAAATTGTTTTGTTACAGCACCATGAAAGTGAAACCAAAAACGTTGAAAATTTTGCAGTTATATCCGAAGTTGTTGCATTTCATTCTCTATAACGATTTCTCTTTTCCACCACTGATTGACGTTATAACCGAGTTTGACTGTAGTACACTAGTTATATACGTATACATTGGCGTACGCAAAGGGGGGGGTTTAGGGTTCTAACCCCCCCCCCCTATTGAGAATAAAAAAAGTGAACCCCCCTTCCTGAGAAAATTCTGCATACGCTTATGTAGGTATACAAGACGATTTCTGAACGAAAGACATCGCACAAGGCCAGCTCCAAAAAAACAGAAGAAAACCATATTTTTATTCTAAGAAGTAGCTACGTGTAGGCCTACATGAAAAAAATCTCGGTTTGCCAAAAATTATTCAACATTAGTTTGATGCAACTACTGAAGATATCCTGGAAAGTACAGGCGAGATATTAAATTCACATTCTTTTTGTTATAAATTTGACGTAATTTAAAAGCTTTTAAATTCGTCGTGATTTAAAAGTTTTTTCGGCTATTTTGCCAATTTCTAAAATTTATTGATCATCATTGCGCTTTCCACCCACATGATCGAGTGTTTTCACCCCAGCTTAGGGCGTTGGCTTTGTTATATTTCTCCCGCCGCCGCATGAGTACGTGACCAAAGGGAGGACTTTTTTTTTAAATAAAAAAGAGGTCTACGCTCGCATTGATGCTAAACGTGATGAAACATCCATTTTCTTATTCTATTGACATTGATCAGTCGAAACTCAACATCAACGAAGAATGTTATCACTCAAGATCCCACACATACACACACAACACCATTCTGATCATTTTACCATCAATAAAATCAATACAAATTCAGTTGAAATTCTCAATCGAATGAATTTAGATGTTATTGATTTAACAGTTTCTTGTTGAAATGCTCAGGGACTCGGACCAGGATATTCATTACTGTACTTGTGAAAATCGGTTTTCAAGTAAATTGTTTTGTTCAAAATAAACGGGCCTATCGCACATCTAGACCAGTGGTTCCCAATTTGTATGTTTCTGGAAGCGCACTTGCCATTTTTCCCTTAGCAGCAGACGCAACTGTCCAAGCTTTTCGTCAAAAATGACTTCTTCATAACTAATAATACCATAGGCTACTCTAGAAGAAGCATCTCGTTTATATGTCTGTCAGTTATAAGACATTTACATTTATATGACGTTTCGCTCCAGTCACTACTCATTCCTATACATTTTAACACTAGAACCACTGACCACGCTGACCATTTTGACCATTTTCGATCTTATCGCTCGATTTTCACAATGAACCAGTTTTTTTTTAAAATTACTGAAAAATTTTACGACTTTTCCTAAAAATACTGAAACATTATACTGTCCAACTACCATCAGTTTGAAAAAACATCGGCCGAGGTACTTTCAGTAATACCTAGAAAGACCATGACCGATCAATCTGACCGGTAACGTTATAAACACTTTTAATGCATGCACAGCAAATACTTTGTCGAATTGTACCATCAAATTTCCTCTAATACATATGTTCTCGCTTCGTTTAATTACAACTATCTTTACTGGTCGACTAATGATGAAATATATAAAAATAATAATTTGGCCAAAAATGTAGAAATGCGAATCATTGAATCTTACCGGAAAGCTAGTAGAAATGTGACCACTTGATGACTTTTTTACTTCACCAATACTCGCTGAAAAACTGAAACAGAATAATACTACTTTGGAAGGTGTAATAACAAAAGATAGAAAAGAAATTTCGCGCGAAATTTCAAAACAAGGATCCCTTTATAAGAAACGCGTTTCATAACACATAAAGACGTTACATTCAGTGTTTTCTGGAGTGAGAAAAACGAATATATTCGTCTGCAAAGTTCAATGCATTGAAATTTTTAAATATATATTCTTGAACTGAGAAAAAATTCCTTGAAGCCGTTGAGTTTTACAACTTTCGTTGTAAAACTCAACGGCTCAAAGTATGGTGTTGATCAGATGACTTACTTGAAAGCTTGAAAGCAATCCGTGCAAGTGTCACTCATTTGCCATTGTGCGTTGTCTACAACATGCAAAGAATGCATGGTCTAACATGAAACGCAAACGCGCTAGCGCTTTAGCGAAACGGCCGGTCCGCAAACGTTAAAACGGCATTCCTGTTGGAATTTATCGGGAGAAAAAGAACACTATGCATAAAAATGTAACCTGGAGAAGAAGAAACCGTATGCAAATCTGCGTCACAGTGAATGAAAGTCACGGATGTCAGCCCAGTGACGTTATTCCAGCGTACAACCGTTCTAACAGTTGTAACGTACGTGATAATGGCGCACTTTGGTAATACTGAGTCCGCGCCTTTTATTCACTGTTAACCAGATTTGCATACGGTTTCTTCTTCTTCCCCAGGTTACATTTGCATGCATGGTGTTCTTTTGCTACCGATAAATTTCAACAGGAATGCCGTTTTAACGTTGCCCTGATTGAAATATTTCATTTATCCGACTCACAACCTCAATTATTCGACGTTTCCATCTTTGAAAAATGAGAACATTTCAATCCATCTAATCCACGTAATTTTTGTAGATTGTAAAATCGCATCGCTGAAATACTTTTTCATGCATATTGAGACAACACTTCTGAGGACATGACCAGATGTACCCTAAGAAGTGTTGACAGGTGTGACAACACCGGGTATTGCCATTATATATGTTGTATGTCCTTATATATGGTGATATGAATGAAAAAAAAGTTAGTTTTCTGTACGGGCTTCGCGCGTATCGTAATGCTGGCTTTTTGAAATCAACCTATTTTTGAGGCACCAGAGAAAATTTACAGGGTCGGCAAAAAATCCGTAGTGGAAACTTTAAAAATTCATAAAAACCGCAAAAATAACCGAAATAAGTAACGGTTTGCAGGGTTAGCATCGCTAGGTAACGGGACGTTTTTTAACACATAAGAAAAAAAAATAACTAAAAACAGCCGATAGGTGGCGCTGACGTACACAAGAGAACGCAAATAAAGAACAGAATGCCTCCAAATCGTTTATTGCAGCAGTAGATACAGGGTATAACACACCACAGGGTATAACACAGTGCAGGCGAGTCACAAATCCAGCAACGGCAGAGTACAGCAGATCCAGATGTATACATGGCACTCTCGGCGGATCGCATCTTTCAGTTCCGACAGATTGGATGGACCGGATCGATACACTTTTCTTTGATTTGTATACGTCAGCGCCACCTATCGGCTGTTTTTTAGTTATTTTTCACTGCTTTAAAAAAAATGCCGTGACTTAGCGATGCTAACTCTCCTAACTCGGTCATTTTCCCAGTTTTTATGATTTTTTTAATTTTCTACGGACTTTTTGAACACCCTGTACAAGAAAATTTTGAATGAAATCAAAACCATTGAATCATTGCAACATTTTCTTTGACATGTGAGGTGAACGGTCAGTTTCAAAGTATTAGTTATACGTTATACGATTTTCACATTTGTACGACGTTTTGACGTAGCATCTTGAATGCGGTATAAACGAAGTTCCACTGTATAACAGCTTAATAGTCATTTCGGCAATCGATTTGAATTTCAAATTCAAGGAAAGATAATGCATGAAAATTTTTTATACGTATAAACAAGAATATCGTATAATACGTATAAACAGGAAGTTTATTTGTTACGGTAAAAGTGATAAATCCGCTGATTACACATAATCACACAGACAGTTGCGGTAAGTTTGATAAATTTGTTCATATAGGCTACCGAAAATTTATATTTACCAGTGATTGTGCATCTCCACATCCAGATAGCATCGGCGATATGATAAATCGTCAATGAAAAAATTACTCAAATTTACCAGACAGATGAATTCGATCGGTAATGTTGGTTTTGTTAGCACATGTTGATAAATGTGACGAAAGTCAACATCACAAAACTGATAATAGTTTTTGTTTTTATCTTCTTCACACTTATTTTCATATACGGTAATTAAACTTTTATAGCAAAGTACGTGTAGTGTACATATCATTTACTGGCGGTAAATGTTTCTATATTTATCAAACTTACCAATTTCATTTAGCCGGTCTAAAAGTGATAAATTTAGTGAAATTTGTCAGACTCACATTTGTGGTGATTACGAATATTTACAGGTTTATCACTTTTACTGTAACATATAGATGAAAACTCGTAAAACAAAGATATTGTATGTTAAACGTCAAACTGTACACTATCAAATTGTGTTTAAGGCCGGTATTACATTATAAAAGTTGGATATAAAATCCCTTTTATAAAACTTAAAAATCCAACCAATGAAGCTCATAGGTTACATTCGAGCAAAGGCAACCGATAATCTTGTTGGTTGAATTTTTCAAGTTTTATAAAAGGTCTTTTAGAAAACTTTTATGGTCTAATACCGGCCTAAGTACGCGTTTAGTATTTGGAGCACTATATCATATCAGAAGGTTGTTTGGATTTATTAGCAGATATCTAAGATCTGCGTTTATTAGGCCTACTATAAATCCCGGTGTAATACTCGGTGGGGGGGGGGCAAAAAAAGACAATGAAAATAAAATGATCAAAGACTTCCCGATAAATTCAGTTTCTCACGCTGTCCAAGAGCTGTTTGAAGTTTTTGAAGAATTTTATTAATGTATTTTCCTCGTACGTCTGATGCATTTCTATTGTGTTTCTGTAAACTATAAAAAAGGATGCTCATTTTCTGAGAATGAGATGGGGAAGAGATATATGTACATTGCTTGAAATATGAACGAGAAAAAAAATGGTCTATAGAGAATGACACAACTTGTGATGCGTATTGATCACCTCTCATTAAGAAATATTGACAGCTGAGGTTCATTGCCAGAAGCATCTTCCATTTTGAATTTTATGATATTTGCGAGTTGCTGAGCTAGATAGTACGTTAATACGGGTACAGTAGGCTGTATCTTTCTCTACATGGGATTCGGAGTTTTACCTTAATGGGATGGGAATCCACACCTCATTGGGATTTTGTCTATTGTCGTTCACTGTATTCATGTAACGGATAGTGGTATAAAGTGGTACAATGGTAACTTGAACATTCGGAAATGCTCACAAATTTTTCGAGAAATGCTCAGATATGAGAAAAGGAGGAGAGAGAATGTAAAAAGTTAAACGCTGTTTCAACGAATAGATTTGAGTTCGAGTTGTTTCCATATTTTTCGCACAGTGGTTTCATTCAAACTTTGCAAAAAAAAAGCCGATCGCTAGTACATGCCAAGTAACTGCAAAAAAATTTGATAGTGCCGAAACACTGGAACAAAACAAAACACATCCAGGATGACTCGCTTTCAAGAATTCTGTAGAGAGAGAAAACATTGTCAGATGAGAGTACATTTTTCTTTTTTGCTGCACGAGTAGAATGGATACTGCGAGAGGGGGGGGGGGATGGGTATTTTTATGAGGAAGTTCACTACGTTAATGGGAGAGATAAATGAAGAAACACAACAAAAAAAAAAAGCGGGATAAAGAAAACGACTGAATGAGAGAGAAGAAAACGGCCATAGCCTGAAGGCGGCGAAAACCCAAAGCAACAGCAAAAAAAAGGAAGCCCCAGGCAGGACCAAGTAGAGCTGGATGATGATGACGGCATAGTACATGTCAAATCCCAAGAAACGGCACCGACCTCGATTCGGCCGCCTCTCATTTATGCAATGATAAGCAGGGACGAAGTGGGGAAGGAAGGCTAAAATAGACACACAGTCTACGCACACTTTTAATACATAGAAGCAGAATAGATGAATGCCTATGTATGTGCCTTCATACGAGAGGAGAGGAGAAGACACCGAGTAGAACAGCTTCATTTGTAAGAAATACGGCTGTTACAGTAGATTGGGGCCACAGGGGGACTTGGTCTAAAGAAACTCATCCATGAGAGTATGATCCGTTTTTATTTTTTTTTTTCTTTCAGTTTTTACTTAAATACAGCAAATGCGGAAGACGCGTATTTTCTTTTTTTATGATCTGCATATAAACATTTTAAGTAAAGCATCATTTTAGAGGTTTGAGAATCAAAAATGATACTTGCAACTCTATTATCCGAACTGCACTCGAAATCGTTCAGTTTATGATCTGATACAAGATAATGTATTTGTACGAAGGTTTTAACAATTGGCTGATGCGAAGATGAATTCAGGAAAGAAAATTTGACGGTCTCTACGGAGAATCAAACCCACGTCCTCTCACATGCCGGGTGAGCGGGATAGACTACTACGCTATAAAAGCAAAGAACTTCTCTCCTTAGAGCTTGTACGCACTGAACGGGACCGAGCATGGACAGTCACATCTAACTCAGACAACAGCTTACATAAACTGAAATTCGCCACCAGATGGCGAGTTTTCTTTCCCGAATTCATCTTCGCATCAGCCAGTATGAATAGCGCGGAAACTGACATCTTCAAATAACGTATTTCGAACCATTTGGTCATTTTTGTTGCTCTTCGATCACTTTATGCAAACCAAACTGGGACCATCAGTTTATAGCTGATTCGAATTACAACGCTTTCTGGACTCTCATTGGCTGAAGAATCTAAACTTTGAACATAGAAAAAAAAGTGAAAAAATAGTAGTTCTCGTTTGAAATACTGGTTTGCTTTTATTTAAAATTAAATAAAATCAAATTCCAGTTGTTTTTTGTTGTTTTTTACATTTGTGATCGCAAAAGTAGTTCAAAGAATAGATAAATTCACGATTTCCATAACAATATTGTATGTAACATTGTTTCCAGTATTGCTTGTGAATCATGCTTACAGGAAAAACTTCGATGTATTCCGAATATACAAAAGTTGCACGATAAAGTAACTCGCAATACATGACTCTGCAGTAAATTGAATTTTTCTTTGACTTCCCTTCAAATTCGGAATTTTCAATCAAATAGTATCTGTTATCGCAAAAAAGATATTGTTTTGCTCGTCGAAAATAATCAACTGAAGAATATGATTTACTCGGGATATTCATTCAAATTATGGAGAGGGGGAAAAAATTAAATAATAATGTGTCAGTAACGTATGGGAACCCCCCCCCCCCCATCCAACCTTAAACAATAAAGGATGTGAAAGTGCATAGAATAATGTGTGTGTGGGAATATTTTCCTTTAAATCTGAATGTTTCACCGCATCTTTTCGAGATTTAAAAACTAAACAAACACCAATGAATATGGGAGGGATTGTGTTTTTATATATATTTTTCCCTTAGGCTTACTGTGTACCAAAAACAAAATAATAATTTTACCTTTTTCCCCATTAGTTTATATCCCACCTAACCTCCTAGTTTGATTTATTCTGTGACCAATGAACCAGAGCAAAGAGAATAGAATTCCTTGAATCACAATTGAAGACCATATTTCAATAAAAAAATTGATATTGTTAAAAAATAACTCGATTCAAAAAAGAAACGCTATCAATTGTTTGCTATTGGATAGGTGCTTTTATTAAAATTGTTTTGACGCGTTCATAACGACTGAGGTGCATGAAATATACGGAAAACATTATTTCGATGATACCGTATGTCAGTGTTGTTCAACGTGTGGTCCGCGAACCCCCGAGGGTACTTTTTATGGACCCGGGGGGTGATTTTCATTTACTGCGATTGTATTAATGACACAGTTAGTGCTATATAATTTCAATTTATCACCAACTTTTATGAAATGGAAATCTTAAAGAAAGGTTCAGTTTGGATTTTGCGGGGTCCACGACATCTAAAGGTTGGGAAACACTACAGTCAGGCCTGTAGCAAGAAATTTCGTTCGGAGGGGGCAAAGTGATAGAACAACAGATTTGTCCATCTTCTCCATTTTTTTCAGTCATTTCTCCCATTTCGGGGCTATGGCCCTGAGTGTACTAGCCTATATTATACTGTATTAATGCATAGCACTCTTTTCACCGAGTGCTATTTTTGCTCATCCAACTACTCTCATGTTAAAGATAGGCTCACAAAGAAGATAAATTCAACTGTGAAAGAATTACTTCCGAAAAAAATTGACTGGACACTCATTATTTCATACTTATTATCTTCTACGAGTATGGGAAAATACGTATAGAGCAAGGCTGATCTAACAAAGATTACCTTATACCGCACATATGCAACATTAACCTGCTTGTGATATTTTCCTCATGATCTTGATGAAAGCATAAGGTATACTGCAGCAGCATTCTTTTGACACCCTCCCCTAAAGGTTAACTCAAACTGGATCTAAAAGTTACACCTTCAGGCAAAATAGGATTACACTTGGACTTTTTCCTCTCTTTATTCACTAGAGAAGTCTAACGTGCTTTCTTTTTTGTTCTTGTTTTTCACATCAATATGAATTGAATGTTTCATTCTGAATAAAAGATATTTGTAGCTGGAACTGGTAATTGAAATTAAAAGCAAATTTTATTCCCTTTGTTTTCATCGACAATCATTCAGCAATGACTGGAAAGTTTCATTCAGCAACGTTGACATAACAGACTAGTAAATTATGCCATTAATAGATTCATCCGTCTTTTCACTAGCATAATAACTTAAATTTAATATAATTATTTTAAACTTTCTTTTTTGGAACTGTTTTGGTTTGAAGATTTTTAGTTGGGACAGTCGTGAAATGCCATTAATCACATTTCAAGAACATTCAAAGTTCAGAAAAGTTATGTGTACGTAAGCTCAATACAAATAATTGGTATTTGCCCGTGTTGTAATATTCTTACGGTAGAAATTTAAATGTTTTAAGCTCATTTTGCTATCACATTTGTAAATTTCTGATGATACACATAATTTTTCTCGTAAAAAATTGGTATTACAAAGAATAAAGAAATATTGCAAATTACTTACACACATGGGCATCAGCCACCTCGTTGGGCATTTTGCCTGTTGTGGCGTTGTATTTGTATTTGTATATGTGTATTTTTATAGTGTGAAAAATTTTATAGAATGTTCTCCGTGTTGATTTCAAACCTTCTCATTCCCGAAATAGGATCAATTTGATCCAACACCGAGATATTTGCATTTTTTCTGTTTATTTTATTTTTTGTAGCGAAATTGATTCCAGGTGTTTCTTTTTGTCCGATTTTTTTCCATTATTTAAAAGCTCGACTCCTTTTTGGTTTTCGCTTCTTTTGTTTGGAAAAATAGCAAATCGAGAATTCTCATGTGAAAGTGATGAAAATTAAATTGATGAGTCATTTTCGACGTTTACCAGCCGTATTTTGGTTAATATCACAGGACAAAATGGTTCCATTATTTAGAAATGAATTAAAAAGTGAATATTGATTTAAAATCTTTGAAAAATTTATGAAAATCACCATTTCTAGCAAATTTTGTTTTAATTAAACTTGAATAATTGTTTTAATTAAAATTTCAATTGATCATAAACATTCACGAAATTTAATTTATTATACTTCTAATTAATGTATTAATAATGTACTAATGTAATGTACTTATGTAATTAATATACATTCAATCAATTAATTACTCCATACTATAGATTATTTTTTGTAGATTTTTAGCATACAAAAATAAAGCAATCTACTATATGTTATGGAAATTTAGCCCTATTATGGAAATTTTTTGTGTTTAAATACGAGGTTTAATATAAAAATCAAAATAAAGCACAAAGTATTTTGCTTTCAGTTTTGTAACTTTTGTTTCATTAGGACTCTTCGGAAAAAGAATGAAATTACCACCGTGAGCGGTATATATTTTCTAAAAAGTCATATGAAAGTAGCTAAGTTTTAATAATATCTTAGTACATTGTCATTCTTTTTTCTCTGTTAAAAATATCCCGTAAGCAAATCAAATTATCTCATTAATAATCACCAAGGGTTCTGTTCGAAAATCTTCTTTAAAAAAATATTTTTTTTTCATGTTGTAGTAGAACTTGTGTGTGTGGTTTCTATCTATATTTCTATAGTGGAAAAAACGTGAATCCGAGGAAGAGAATCTTTCGTGCTTAATCGCATTTGTCGTAGAGCTTTGTACTGCAATTTATGCTTCGACTTTTTTTTTGTTTTGTTCTATATATATTTATTGCTGTGCCGAAAACGGAGCGAAACGGCTGATTGCGTGCCGGAACACCCACTCGGGTCTAAACAACAGAGAGAGAAAGAGAAACAAGAAGAGAGTTGGGCCAGAACTATTGCACAACGAAACCGCAAATAGATTTCTGGCCACTGCCCAGTGATGTTATGGCCTCCATTGGAAGTGATTTGCGATCAGCCTCTTCATGCTGTCGTTCGGGAATGTCGTTAGTGAACGAGGGACAAAATCGGGTAGGGGAGCAAATTCAATAACTCATGAGAAATCTGTGTATGGCAAAGATTGTCTCGAGTTCGCTCATGTGAGGGCCGCACCAACACGCGAACGCGCCTTAACAGTTTGCTGCACGAAATCTCTTCTCAGTACCGGGTGACGAAAAGCGTTTTTCACTAGTTTCCCCGCCTTTGATGTATGTTTTGGTTTCCCCGTTGCAGTCCAGTCCTCCTCTCGCATCAAAAAACGATATTATACACTGTATATATCGCATGAAAATGAAGGCTGTGAGAAAAATACTACCACGAAAAATTCGCGCAAGGACAACTATACAATGTATTTCGCGTGATCTCTTTATGCCGCGCCATTACTACGAATTACACATTAAAACAAAAACAATAGAGGCATCAGATAATCACCAGCTTAGTGTAGCTAATCTTTTTTGATAACGAATGAGCTCTATATATCTTTTTTGTTTGCAACAAACAAGATATTCACTAATTTTTGACTTTTTACAACCGAGAATGCTTGACACATCCACCTATGGTTCCACATTCATTGATTTGAATCTCGGTGCGACATGGAAGTACAGTCAGCCCCGCTTAATCGGATAACGAATGAATGAATGAACGCCAGAACTTTGCACTGGACTTATCCTGTTGCCGAGCCAGCCCAGCTTCGTGGCAGAGTCCGGAACACTTTATTTTGAGTCAAAAAAGAAAGGGAAAAACCCCATTTTTACAACATATTTTCTCCGGACAATTGGGTACTGTCGCGATTAACAAATTTTGCGGTGATTACAGACGAGATGAGGTTGGGAGTAGGAGAAAAGTTCCGGGATTTCGTTAAGAAGGATGAATGTAACTTATGTTAGTATATGAATGTATGCATGTTATGCACACAGTAATGTTAATCGGATAACGGATAAACGAATACCCGCTTAAAAAAGTATGTTTCCCCTTAATCAAATGAGTTGAGCAACTTTTCCCCTTGAAACCTTGAATAGTGGAACGAGGGTCCTCGCTGAGTGTAGGCTGTGCTGATAGCCTTTGCTATGATAGCTCTGCTGATAGCCATATCCTCTAAGTAAATGACTAATACGGTATAATAGAAAACACTTTAAATTTCTGACACCCCTTTTTGGGCTAGAAAAATACAATGAACCCAGTAAAATCAAGTTAGACGTTAGGGGAGGACCATGCCCTTACCAGGTGTAATATTATCATAGGTTATGTATATATATAAAATAAGAAGAGTGAAGAGATGGTATTATGTGATAATCAAAGTGATTGTTAATATTGTGAAAATTAGATATTATACCGATTAGAAATATGTACAGAGTGCATAGCAAACAAAGGGTATGGCTTTTTATGGTGAATCGTTGATCTTAGACGTATACTTTAAATTAGAAAAGGTTTTCAAATAACGTGTAGTACTCAGATATACCATTCATGTTTCAAGCGGTTGTATAGCTATTATAATAAAAAAAATTAACTTTTTATACAATCCCCGTGTGCCCCAAAACCCAATTAGAAAGTTGATGCTCTGTCTCTCCTTATGCTAACGAAAAAAATCCACTTTTCCAAGTTCAGTATTCACTGAGATATTCGAAAAATGTAGGAAATTTGGTGGAAAAAGGCGATAAATGCGGGGAATACGGTTTTTCCTTGTTTAGAGATGTTGTTTCCAACTTTCTTCGGTTTTTCGAATTCGAATATCTCAGTGAGTATTGTACTTAGAAACGTGGAAGTTTATTGTTGGCATCAGGAGAGACAGGGCAACAACTTGGTAATTTTGTTCTTAAGCACAGGGTGTCTGTATAAAAAGTTAAATTTTTTATTTTAATAACTATACAAAACCCCCTGAAAGACGAATGACATATTTGAGTACTACCCGTTATTTGAATATTTTTTCTAATTGGAAGAATACCTCTAGAATCAACGGTTCGCCAGTAAAATGTCATACCCTTATTTACTATGCACCCTATATATATACGACCAACTGGAATATCATGATGAATATTTACATGTGAAAACACTAGTATTATGCCAATATGGTGAAATTTTTACATAAACATTTTTGCAAACATTTATTTACACATTATAACCCTTTTATGTCAGGTCTAAAAAAAAGTCTGTCAGAAAAATTTTGGTTCTCGCGAATTTGAGTTTTGTACATAGATATGGAGCGGTTTCAAGCAAATGTTGAAATTTTGATTAACCCAATGATTGGTAAAAATTTCTAGCAAGTTTTTGTTAACGTAATGTGTAATTGTTTCGATACGAGTATCCTTTCTTATATCTTTATTTCTAATGAAACTCGGAGCATTAAGAAAGTGACGGAGAGTGACATATTGAAGTCTTTCTAATCTGAAAAGATTGGTTTTACTCTTATACGTTCAGACCGGAGCGGCGTAGAACAAAATGGGTCAAATCACCATTTTGTGCAAAGTGAGCTTGTTGGAGATAGTGAAAGTAGATCGAGTGTGGAAAATTTTGTTCATGTGATATTTTTGTGATGAAAATGAAAATTTTGTTCAAATTTTGAACATGTGTTTTGCTTTTTTAGCTTTGATGATTGCCTCCTCACAATGAGCTTTAAAAGATAAACGCTTATTTAAAATGCCACCAAAGTATCTAGTATTGAAACAGGTGAGATCGAGTGTCACTCATTTCAATAGTAGCGTCAGGAGGTAAATCCTTTTTGCCAGCGAAGATCGATTTATTAGCATTAAGTTCAACTCTCTACTGCTTTCACACCAATTCTCAACCCGGTGAAGCGTTTCTTTAAGGTTGCTAAATGCTTTTGTGGGCACCCTGTCTACAGAAATTATGATAGAATCGTTTGCGTAAAGGATCGTAATAACCATAGGAGCGATAGGAAAATCATTCATTTGAAAATTGTGTAATAATGGTCCAAGAATCCCTCGTGTTATTGAGGCTCTGATGGGACGTGAGTTTGTGAAATTGAGTCACTGATTTCTTTAACTCCCTCCCCCCCCCCCCCCGCTTAAGCGAATATTACGATTCATACGACAATTGTTAATACACATCAACCACTATGTATATAATGTTTTTATTGAATAGAACATTCGGAATTTTAATTGGCAAATATGTTGCCAAGTTGAGATTTGGAAAAAACCTAGACTTGAGAGTGGGTATTGGCCTCAAAGTATCCAAGTTGTCTTCAATACTTACGTTTAACTATTTTATTTTTGTTCTCTGTTGCAGGGCGCCAACCTTCGCAATGAAAAGTAAAAATATATATATGTAAAAATTTAAATATATATGTATCATTTCATTTTGACGTCTGATTTATTCCAGATGTTTTCTTAATATTGATAATTCATCAGAAGAGATTTCAATCTACAAACTATACAAACGGTCAAGGAAACATATACTATGTAGATATTATGCCGAGCTGAACTCAGAAACAAAAGTCATCTGGTATTCACCGGGACTCGAACCCAGGCCCTCTTGCAAGCCGAACAAGCATGCTGCAATCAGGGCCGCAACTATAATTTTTGCCACTGCCCCCCCCCTCCTAAAATTCGATCATTTTATACCGGTGTGTTCCCACCTAAATCTGCGCCCCTAAATTTTGACGCAGTTGCCCCCCTTCCCCAGTTCCGGTCCTGGATGTAATATCCAGAAAATATGTTTCCTAGATATACTGGGCTGAGAAAAAAAACCGTCTATCTCTCTAAACCAGAGTTTCCCAAAATATTTGTTCCATTGCCCTTTTCTTCAGTAATTTTTTCTTATCACCCACAACTGAAGCCAACCCATAAGATCCTTGTTATATCCATAGCTTCTCCCGCCCCCTTGGACCCTACCATCCCCCCTAGTGGGCGATATTGCCCACTTTGGACGCTGCTCTAAACTAACGGTGTTAAACAGCAACTGAATGGTTCCCCGCTTAATCGGATGTTTTGTGATACAACCATTTATATCCGTTTGTGCGGGGCCGAATGTATTTTCATTCGGAATGGGCATTAAATAACGGATTTCTGTGCTCGAACACAATTTTCTACTCACACAAATACTTCCTTTCTTTCAAACCACGCACAACATGCAAAAATACTGGGAAAGAAACGTCAATTTACAAGAATAAATACAAAAGCCACAACAGGCAAAATACCCAACGAGGTGGCTGAAAAAAGATGCCCACATAAAAAATATGGATGTCGAATACACACATATATAAACTATATCAAAAATACAGCAACCCATAAGAACAATAAGAAGCCAATAATTATATGATAAAATATAAATATATACCGCCAATAAAAAATTATGGTTGTCTCATCTAAGTATGGATAGCTTCTCGATTTATCCCAATATTTTTATCTTATTTATTTTTAAACGTGTCAATTGTGTTAGAATTCACGACCCCCGGAGGTAAGCTATTACATTTATTCACAACCCTATTAGATAAAAACTCCCTGCGACAGCACAACCTAGAATTATCCCTTACCAATCGATACTGGTGTCCTCTTGTCGAAGCAGTTGATCGACGATGTATTAATAAATCATGCACTAGTGTTCAAAATTAAAAAAAAGCATTCGAGTTTCTCAAAAACTACTGACCCCCGAGCTGTAAAATATTGTTGTTAAGTAATAATACAACGACGTTGGTTTTTCGTACACGTAATCGTACTCGAACGTGTTGGTGGCACTGCAATGATGGGAAAAATAAGAAAGTGACCCTTTGCTGTTGGTGGTACCGTGTGCTTTGTAAAATTTCGTTAAATTTTATGAGCAGTTGATCGCAGTGTTGTGGAATAAATAATCCTCAACGTCGAGATGACGGAATGTGATGGAGAATCGTAGGCAGGATAATCTCAAGCTAAAGTTGCAAAATTAAAGGACTACATGTTGTTATATACATGCATAGTGTCATCTACAATTTTTGGAAACAGTTTCACGAGATCAGATTCATATCCAGAGGTTCTAGTCAAAATCGACCAATAACAGCGACGGTCAAGGAAGATCGGCAGAGGAGCATTTAATAGGGGGCACACACCGGGAGCGCACCCTGAGCCTTGACTTCTAAAGGGCCCCACAAAATCCCAACACTTGGCACTTTTTATAATTTTTTTCCCCACTGCTGGAGGATGATTACCCGAGTGCAGGACCGTAACTAGGATTTTTGCCAAACATTTAGGGCAAACATTATTTTGCCGACCCACAACTTTAAAATTCGATAATTTTATAATGCTGTTCTTTGTTCCCACCTAAAATTGCCACCCCCTAAATTTTGCTGCCGCCCGTGGCTGTTGCCCCCCCCCCCCTCTAGTTACGGCCCTGCTCGAGTGTGCAAAGTCCCTCAAGTCAAGGTTCGCTTATTTTTGAACACATCACTTCTCTGTGCGATAGCCATAGTGCAGAGAACATCAGACCTTTTATACAACTCTGGTGGGCTTAAGTTCGATTCAGTGTCGAATCTAGATTCAGCCTGGACACCTACTGGCTACGTCTCTTCATCTGGATGGAACGATACCAAGGAGAAAAAAAGCTTCATTTTTATCAAAATATATTTTATTCATAAAAATATGTAATAAACCTAACGTTTCTAAGCAGTCATTTCAGACTTTGCTAGAGTACACAAGTCTCTCAATGAATATAGGCCTACTGTAACCTACATATCATAACAGATCGAGTGTGTGTGCAAGAAGAGATAAATAAGAACAACAAAAAAGTAATAAATTTTAACAGTTTCTTCAGTATATTTTTTTACAGAGTGCATAGATAACAGCACGTACGCCAATTTACTGGCAAACCATTAATTCTAGAGGCATACCTCCAGTTAGAAAAAGTATTCAAATAACGTGCAGAACTCAGATACGTCACCCATGTTTCAAGGAGTTATTGAAATAAAAAATACTTTTTATACAGTCCCCGTGTGCCTAAAAATTCAATTAGAAAGTTATTGCCTTGTCTCTCTTGATTCCAACAAAAAAATCCACGTTTCTAAGTGCAATTCGCTGCGATATTTGAATTAAAAAAATTGCGAAAAACTGGAAAAAGATGCAAAAACTAATGGGAAACACTTTTTACTCTAATTTAAACTTTTTTTCCAAACTTTTACTTTTCTCTGTTTTTGAACTCAAATATCGCAGTGAATATTTCACTTAGAAAAGTAAATTTTTGTTGGCATCAGGAAAAACAGAGCAACAACTTTCTAATTGGGTTTCGGAAGACAGGGTCCACATATAAAAATTTAATTGACACATTAATGATGTATCTGAGTTCTATACGTTATTTTGATACTTTTTCTAATTGGAAATATGCCTCAAGAATCAACGGTTCACCAGTAAAATGCCGTCCGTGCACCTATGCATGTATATATATATAAGCTAATAATAAAAATACCTATGCACCCTGTATGTAAAAAAACGAAGACGAATATTTACTATGCATTTTTGAAAGCGTATTTGTTTTATAGACCCCAAGAAATACTAAACCGATTGCATGAAATGAATGCATAAAATTCATGTGCCATAAAATATAAGAAATTTTATCACATTAAATCCAATTAAAAGTTATTAATTATAACGGCTGTCGATACATCGTAAGTGCGGATGACTTTTTTAACCACTTGTGTTCAATATACTAACTCCATTGAATCTTAAAAATTTTGTTCAAGTGGCATAGCAGAAATCACTAAACCCCCGATAAAATTCCATCTTTTTCAATGAAGTTGGTTTCCTTTAGATTTTCAGCAGGTGCAAATTAAGAGGTATAGAGAAGAATGTGTTTCATTGAGAAAAATAAAATTTACAAAATATCTGGGTTTGTCAATGTTAAAATAAGCAGCGTTTAAGGAGCCGAGATATCTCGTCAATGCCGCCTAAAGGGTTAAAAAATTTTGCGATCATTTTATAAAAATGTTAAGAATAATATCTTGCTCTTCTATTCGTCTGAAAAAAATGTTGTTAAAGGGTATATGGTATGGTATTTATACATATATACGATTTGCAACGGGGTAAAAAATTTTAGGAACTTCCCTCTAGAACGGGTTGTTTTGTTTTCATCCAAATAAGAACGTTTGTCAGTAAAAATTTCAAATAAATTACTTAAAGGAATCACAATTCTAAACCGTATGTAAAAATTGATTGAGAGCGAAGTCTTATCCAAGAACCACAAGTGTACGAGGTTGTACAGCGAACATTGACAAAAGAAGCAGACATTCATTGATCAATCAGCACGCAACTTGAGTTACTTTCGCTCTGGTCGAAAGCAAACTTTTTTTTCCTTTATCTCGGCTGTATCTTAGTTGAAGGCACATATTGCCCGTGACATTCGATTCTAGATCTCTAATAGTTGCTGTTCTCCATTGTTTCTTTGCACAATTCCTATTGTTCTAGAAATGATCTCTCTGAAGGTCGCACCGCCCAAGTATTGTCCATCGTTGGAAATATGGTATCTTTTCCTCCCGAATTCATGATGTCCAATGTCAAGGGATTTGTCCTTCATGCTTGATGGCTGAAGTAAGAAAAAGTAGACGGAAATCTGTGTTAGAAAGGAAGGAAGGAAGAACAATTATAAACTCAGACAAAACACTAAAATTTGAAAGAAAAAAGTAAAACCTAATACTGTGTGGGTGCGCTATTGGTATTCTTCTGTAAGCTTCTCGAGGAACATTGTGATCATTTTAAATTACCGGCAATCACTCACACATGATCAATTGAATTGATTTTATTCAAACCGTGTGTTTTAAGCGTGGTCAAGAGAAATTATTCCAATATGTAACAAAACGTTACCGCGAAATACATACTTTCTAGCGGGGTTTTTTTTCAGTTTTCGTGAGCAGGGTGATTGCGATCATGCTTAGCATCAATGACTTTAATGATGCCTAGAACCGGGGATCGATTAAAATTTTTAACTGATTAATCGAAAATTGTTAATTGACTAATCGACAAATTTATCTAATTTTTAATCTGTTATTTTTACGTGTCAAACTAATAGGCATATGATATTAATTGATAATTGATATAATATATTGTTATTTGATGCTACAAAAATTTGAATACCACTATAGCAAGAATAGAAAAAGAAACTTGAAAAAATTGCTTTTAATCTCGTTTTCTTTTTCTTCGCAAAATCAGTTAATTAACTTTTTATCTACCAGCTGCACTTTAAAGTACCAGGATAAATAATTTGTTTAGATTGTTTTAAAAGACTTTTTTTTTCTATTTTTTGTCGTTTTTTTCCATGACGGAAAATTTCATAGAAAAAATTCACGAGTGCGAATTTGTCATCAACAAGACTAGCATTGTAATTGATAGGCACGTGAAAATTCTAGAATTTGACAACCAACTATCTCCGTTGACTAATAAAATGAAAAGGACCCAGGATATATACATCTGTTCTTCTTATAAGAACTCTCCCTTTGACCATACACAATCCGTGAGCAAGTATCTAGACCTAGAACAGAAAAACCTCTCTTATCTAGCCTAATAGGGACCGAGGGTGGGCCGATTTAGAGAAAATTCGGTTTATCGAGGGAGAGGGAAATCAGTAAGAAATTCTGTATGTGATATACTAATATATACTAAATCTGTTAGGTACGCCATAAAGGAATATTGCATTACACGAATACTATTTAAAAATTAGACAAATAAATTGGAAAAAAAGTATCGTGTTCAAATATAATTTAGTTATTCAGCTAGTAGAGACCTTTTAAAAATACCTTGAGTGATATTCTATAAAGGAAAATACCTTTTGTGAGCGCAGTGTAGAAAATGTAAAAAATCCAACGAAAATGACTTAAAATTAGTGCTGGAAATAGATCAAATTTTTTAACTAGTTAATCAAAAAAATTCAATCAATTAATCAATTGATTAATTAAATTTAAATCGAATATTTTTCGTAACTACCTAATGTTAATTGATGCTAGAAAAATCTATTTTATTCATTTCGTGCCCCTATTCGTCAGCTGTAAGCAAATATAGGAATAGATTAAGAAATTAAAGCTGCGTGCTTGAATCCATTTGATATGCTGAATATATTTTGTCAAATCCAGCAGTTTCTTCACTTGGAATCTGTAACAGTACAGCACGAACCGTTTTTTTTAATCGGCTATTTTAGGTTAGTTTTAGGAAACTGGATACAATGTAGAGACAAAGTGCATTGCCATCATGCATTGTGTTATATAAGTGATCTACAAAGTTTACATGGGAACACTTTAGAAAAAAATTTTTTATACCTATACATTGAGGAATGTGGTTCTCATAGATTTTAAAATTTAAAGACTTCATTTTTTAAGATGATAACGTATCTTAACATAGTATGTCCGGTAAACATTTGATTTCTTACAACACCTAAGCTACCCCATATCAACATCTCAGATTCAGAGTGGTGCCCTTTAAAGCCACCATGCACACACACTTTGGGAATCAGTGCCTGAACTCAATCGCCACAGAATAGTGAAAACCATCTGAAAAACACGTGGAACTGTTTTCCCCCCCCCCTTTAATAGCGTTTTCCCAAGAGATCCGTCTAGAAAATTGTTAACACTTAGTTTCTAACACATCCATGTCCAAACCATAGTTCGAGCCCATACCTACACAACTGAACACTAGCACGCTAACCAACAAGTGATAGGGTAAAAAATAAATATACTGCCAGGTAATTATTTTTTATTTCAGAAATTTATATTATAAATGAGTGTGGAATGTCTTTCATTATAACAACTTATCATTCAACTTATTTGACTGAAAAAGATTATATCGCCAAAAAAAATCTATACACGTTATCGCATTGCGAAATACAATAAGGAAATGCTAAAGTGAAATTCTCTTAACCGATTGTAAAAAGCTTCATGAGCCGATGTCGCAAAGGGTGAAAGCTGTCAGCTGCGCTTTTAAAGGAATTATTACGTTTGTATGATTTGTTTCTCTACGGCTGTATTATGCAGTTTCACAACCTAAGTAGGCAGGACAGCTTAAAGCAACTTCCAAACGATTAGCCACGTTCCGGCTGAAATTCTATCCTGCACCTACACAGCTGAAGGTTTGTGAGCTAACCACACAACTACAAGGCGGTGAGAGAGAGAGAAATACTGATCAAATATTTTTTCTCAAATAAAGGGAATACATGAAATTTTTTTCTTCATTGAGCAAAATCGATCCTATATATATATATATATTTTAAATCAAAATTAATCCTATATTAATTAATACTATATTAATCATTTGTAATAATAATAACAAGTCATTTTTGGTAGGCTCTATTACAAAACACGTTTTTAAATCATTCTATAGATTTGAAATTTTACATTACATTATTAATCATTTCTTCTTTTGTAAAGGTATTTCTTATTATAACTTCTTTGATATAAATTATTTATCCATTTGATATTATGCATATTATATAACTAGTGTTTCGTTACTGAGTTGATAGATAATTTTATAATAAGAATATATGTTTATTTATTTATTTATTTACACATCTCAACAGGCTGAGCCCTATTACAGAGATGGGAAACCACTAAAAGGACATAAATAATACCAAAAATATATAAATACAATATAAAAGTAAAATAAATAATAATAATTCGTCAAATTTACACGTTAAAAATAAAATCATTAAACAAACACATAATACAAAAATATACAGGGTGGTAACTATCGAAGCCGAACCTATCGGTGGTTCATATGCTATGTGTTTTTCTCCATCTTGGCATATTGTATTAGGTATTCGCTGAGTAGAGCAGTAGGCTACACTTAAAAAATGGTAATGTTCTTACATTATCCACTTCTACTGCAATTCGTTAGTTTGCGTTTTTTCTAGTCATGTGAAGAGTATCCGAAAGGAATAAAAAGTATCCGGTTGTTTTAAGAATAGAAGTACACTATGTGAAAAAATATCAGCAAAAGGACGGAATATGAATTGATAGTTTCAGTCCCGTGAAATGATAATTGGGGGAAAAAGTAAAAATTAAACTTTTCTGAAGTAGCCTAGTCAATTGTAGCACGCATGCGCTACCTTTAACTTTCCTACAAATAAGGAGAGTCACGCGAGATTCTGAGAGAGCTGCATCACACACAACTTAACATTCCTGCTAGCCGGTTGTTGATATTCTGCTGACATGTTTTTACTTACGCTCTAATTTATATATATATATAACTTGAATATTTTTAACCTTATCCGTTACCAAGAATGTTAATAAATATTGTTATTCTTGAATTTTATCTCCCGTAGACTGTCCAGATCATAAAAAATAAAACCTTCTGTAACATTTTTATTCCACAAACATTTATTTCGGTGGGGGGAACCAAAGTGATAGAACAATAGATTTAACCATGCTGTTCCTCATACCTTTTCTCACATTTCGATAGTGATCGGACGCCCAAGTCTCCTCTCTCTCGCTACGGTTTTGCCCACCTCCATCGCACAACCAAGAACTTTCAGTCTATAACTCGTATTTGCTTCTCTCTCTATTATAAGACAAAAAACTTCATCTCGTGGAATGAAAATTCGTCGATACATCGCTGATTGATATGCCTGATTTTTTCCGCTTTTTACGTGCTAAAATAACTCAGTCTAAAACACATAAGTCTCAAAAATTTTCAAGACTTCTAAATAACGCTAATGTGGTAAAAAGCAAAAACTGCAATCATTGCTATCTCGAGAAATTTTCACTGTAAAGTAAATTTTCAAGTAACACTGTAGTCATCCGAGTACAGCTTAACAAAGAACTGTACTCGTTTGAGTACAGCTTAGCAAGAAAACGCATGAATTGCAAAATTGCAAATTTTTTCGAAAAAAAATATTCGTGGTCACAAATGGGTTAATTAAGAAGAGTAAAAATTCAACAGATTAAATTTTTAAAATTAAATTTTTAATTTTAATTAAATAAATTTATTAATTAAATTTTTTTGAATGGAGCCGTATAATTTTAGATGTTATATTTCCCTCAATTTTTACCGGATTTAAACTATTTTTGCTCGGTTTCCCTTTGTTACTGCGATATTTTTTTTCTCACATCTTATTTTAACTTTAGAATCAGTCGTCAAGTTTTCATTCTTTACGAAACACCCTTTATCTATTTAACTGAATCTGAATATTTTATTTTGCAAAGCATTTTTCTCTTTTTTTATTTTATCTTGAGTAATAAAGGCGTATGTAGTTAATGCGTGAAGACATACTTTTTCTCAATTAGTTGCGTTTAGTTCGTATATCTTTGTTGTTTTTTTTTACTTTGATCATAAACGTCTAAGAGAGAGAGAGAGAAAAACAGAATTGTGAATGATGCCTGTAATTATTGCTGGACGCGATAACATTGTGCCAGAGACGAAGAGGAAGAGCATGTTAATTATTGGGAATTGGTGAATCACATTCAACGGCTGGATGCTCTTCTCAAAGCAAATAATTGGGCGAACCTGTTCCTTCGTATCTCTCGAACGTAAAATTAAGCTTTATTTAAACGACGTAAAGACTGGTGACGTCATGCCACCGCTGGTTCCCCATTTTATCTCGATAACCACTTAACACTTATTTTACCCAGGGTCGTTTCCTGCGCGCTTGTCCGAACAATCGACTGCTTCGTAACGTTTAACCCGGTTTTGTTGAGCTCCATCACATAATTCACTCTCTCTCTCTCTCCTTCTGATTCCTTAGGAAAAATACAGAGGGAGAGGAAATTGGTGCGGAAGATATCGTGCCAGCTCACCACTCACTAGTGGTTAAATGTACATGAGTGGTGTTATTTAAACGCAGTTAAGGTAGTCAAACATCTGGCCGATGTGTGTTTACGTCCGCTCTCTCTTTTTTTTTCTCCCCTTCTTATATTATAGTATATTTCTCTTTCTTTCATCTTATTTAATACTCCAATGACTGTGATTAGGTTGCCTGCTGAACTCTGCTCTCCATTGAATCCACCGTTCGATGCCAAAATTGCGAGTCCTATCGTCTGGCTGTTTTAGTTAGAGATCTTTGGAATTATGCTAATTATGTGTGAAATCACTCTTCCGCTCTCACGAACATCGGCCAATGAGAAAAATCGAAGCGCCAATTTAAGAAAATTGCTTTTCGCGTTACTAGGTTTAAATCTGATGGGAAATCTCTTTGGAGGCAATTTTATTCTGTAACGGGAAGAGGAAACACCAACCAAAAGAGACGACGTCCACGACCATAGTAGACATTTTCTCGGTGCGATCGGTTATGTCGCGTTTCTCGTGCATTTTAATATGCGTTCATTTTGAAATCAATGTCCAATCTAAAAGTTTAAATAACTAATTCTAGTCGAAAATAGTTTGCATTTCTCTCATTTACATATTCCTGCTCAATGAAAGCGGGACCAATTAGAAAAGTTTATCCGCCTCTGGCGGGGCGTATATTTTTACATGCTATGTGGAAACCCTGAAAAATTCCGAGGGAAAGAATTATTTTGTTCGATTAGCTTTTAAAAGTCAAAGAAAACAATTTCGTTATCCGGAATTATTAGTGAAGCTCTCGTCAACTTTATACCTACTTAAACCATCTTCTAAACTGACGAATATGTAAAAGAATATTCATCACCTTTCATATCGGGAGAAAACTGAAAGGAAATTTCTATGGCAAACAAATTACCAGTTTTGAGCAATATTTATCAAAATATGACTGCTTTTTCTTTCAATTAATAAAAACAAAACTTTAATGAGTCAAAGCATTTTTACGTTATTGTTCGTCAAATTTTATCAGTGCGAATATGGAAATTCAAGATATCTATTCGGTGGAGCATCAGCAACTTGATTATCAGGTAAGTTTTTCTTTCTTTTTTATTCTACTTATAACAAACATAATTAAGTGCTCTCTGAGCACCCGGGAAAAATATTCGAAGCGTGAAATAAGTTTGAATTTCTTTTAAACGATGCATGACACCTTACAGATGAAATTGAAAAAAAAAAATGAGAGTATCGCTTTCTCTTTCGGATTTGTGCAAATTACCAGAGATAGTAATTTACATGTTTGCACACGGTGTAAGTAATTGTTGATATGACTTGTGTTGGACGAAGGAAGAACTCGTATGTATATTGAATTTTTTTGATACTAGAGGCGCTCTTATTTTTCTTTCTCTGATGCCGTGAAAACCGGTTTAGTTCTCCTCTGATAAAATCTTTCAGTGTTTCTGAACTCATTTAATGTTGACAAATCATTCGACATTTTTTTTGAAATGCGTACAATAAGTTTGAACGGTTAATCAAATGAAAATTCTATCATCTTAAATATTGAATTTGATATGGCTTTTGAAGCTGCTATTCCCGAAAAAAAAGATTGTTGCATTCATTTTGCATAGCTGTTAATTCATATGTTAGTACATATAACTGTAGTATCTTATGATGAGAACGAAAGTATTTTTGATCGGCTTGTTATGGAATTATTAAGTTAGGATTTACTCTAATTAGTTCGAGTTTTTAATGTTCTAAATTATAACAAAAGTTGATATAATATTTTACAATTGTATGTATTTTGACAAAAATTTTATATTTGTTTAAAGTTTTAAATATATAGACCTACAGGTTGAAACGTTACGTCCGTTTCAGCTCGAATAACTTGTGAACCGTTGATTATAGGAACATACTTTCAATTAAAAAAAATGTATTCAAATAAGAACAATAGATTTGGCCATCTTTCACCGTTTTTTTGGTCATTTTCTCGCATTTCGGGGGGGACCAGACCCTTCAAGTCCCCTCCCCCCGCTACGGCCTTTGCCCCTTTCCCTCTAACTAATGATTAAAAAATTGTTTCCCTATCTATACTGAGCCTAAAAAATGAAGGGAAGAATAGAGTAGAGATAAAAACAGAACATACATATATACCAAGAGACAAACTTAAGAAAAAACAGCGGGGAAATTCGAAAGAATTTTCAAAGGTGAATTTTATTAGAACTTTTCTAAATTCTGAGATTCCCCTTTAACTTTCGATGAGCAATATCTTGGCTATTGTTGCACTTCGAAGCATGGAATTTTTTATTATTTTTTTTGTAGGGCTCAGTAAAGACAGGGCAAAAAAATTATAATTGGAAGTTTGAGGAAAGGGGGATTGTATAAAACGCATAAAATTTTGTATCTTGGTGCCTACTGCCCTTAATAAAATAAATTAAATATCTTAAATGGGTACGTTATTTGAACACTTTTTCTAACTGAAAGCATGGTGCTTTAAGACACGGTTCATTATTTATTTGAGCCACCCTATGTATACTTGGCTGCTGTATTTTAAAAATCTTGAGAAAGTGCACGTGCATTGTTCAAGTTTGTCGTGTGATAGAAATTTCATTGTTTCTTAAGAATTTGAAAAAGAGAAAGAAAAGAGTTTTTTTTTTTTTCGAGCAAATCCTATTTATTCAATTTTTGTGATTAATTAGGTAAATAAAACACAATGAATAAGTTAATTCTATATTTCTTTTATTTTGTTGAGTTTTCATTCCCAGGAGAAAAATTCCAATATATCCGATGATTTGGATCGAATTTGGTAATTATAGTTTGATAAAACATTAACGTTTTTTTCTACTGCATATAGCTGCGATACGTGGTCTAAACAAATAGCTCAGATGTTATATTTGCTCACGTGTTTGACAAGCTTTGCCAAATATAAACATTCGGTTTTTTTCTTAAAGCATCCGGTTATTTTTAGCCCACGCGGCCATGTTTAATCTTTGACCCAATCATCTCTCGCCCACTGTTGGCTAGACGAGAAAAACCGTAAATCACTCAAGCCCTTGGGCAGGCAGGCCTTTAACTGCCCGTGACAGTCAGAAACGAAATAAGAGAGAAAGAGAGAGAGAGTGAGAGAGAGAGAGAGACGTTGCACGATATTTGATGCGGCTGCATGCGTGACATTAATTCTAGTGTTGAGGAGTGTCCGATCATAATTAGTGTCAAGCGTTCTTTATCTGGCTAAACGCCGAGGTGGAACGGACCACGCAACATCGGACATCGAAACGGACACCCGACGATGAGGCTCGCGCAAATCCGACAGCGATTGCGTGAGAGAAACATCACTTTTAAAAATCACCCGTCCACCACCTAATGAAAGGCGGAAATCAACGGACTCGGTATCATATTTTACGAATTATTTTTATGTGAACATCCCTGATTACAAGGTGTTTAACTACGTCACAATGTGCGACGGACCAAATAAAACCGGATTTCATGCGAACCTTTCGTACGGGTGTGGATATAAAATATTGGCAATTACAGTCATTTCATTCACCTTTTTTCTTGTATTTATTTATTATTAGTTTTTTTGCCCGGACATCTTCAGGGGAGATAGCTCTTATGAACAATATAAAGTGTTTTATTAATCACTTCTGAATTCGATTAATTTTGAAAAAAAAAACTGTTCAATGAATATCTTAATGGTTTTTTTTTCCAGAAATTATAAGTGAATTGCAAAACATGTGAAGACAATTTTTATTCACTATAAATTAAATAATACCTTAGAAGTTCGTTATGGGGTTCAGTTATATAATTCATGAATCAAGAATAAGCGATTGTAGTGATTATAATGCAAGTTTTGGAAATAGGAATGAACTTATCACAAATGACCAAATCACATTACGCACAAAATCAGTTGTTCGTATCATATGCGGACAAAACTATCCAAAAAACAAAATTGTTGCTTTTATTTTATATCATGTGTCATTTGAGAACTTTCAGATTTAATATTTCATTCCCACGGTAATTTAATTAGCAAACCAGTAGTTAAATCAAACTTTCAAGCTTCTTTATTGTGATTTTTTCCAATATAGTGTTTATTTAGCGTATATTTCCTTATACAGTGATCAGGCCAAGAATAGTTGTCACACTTTCGACATTTCAATTAATTTTTACTGCGTAATTCGGATGTAGATCTGAATGTTTCATATTTCTATATCAAGTTTCGGTAGTTAGCTTATGCATACTAGAAACTTTTGTCATTGAAGAAGCGAAAATATCACTGTGTATGAAATATTAATTTAAAAAGTTTTTTGTTAAAGAGAGTAACAATGAACACTATTTATGGTGTCATACTGCGTATAGTAAATCGTCGCACAATATGGAATAAATAGACGTTTGTTATAAAACACTAAAAATAGTAGAACTCAAGAAGCTTTTTTAAATTTATCATGAATTTTCTACTCAATGCTAAATTGGCTATCGATCTGACCATTGCAAATGAAAGAAAAGAGGAAATAATTAATTACTCAAGTTTATATTAGTTCTTTCTTGTTTCATTATTGCACACTAAAATTATAAAAATTCCAGATATTGATAAACACTAGCCTACTAAATAGCAAATTTTATGTATTACGTATCGTCACGATTTTGGACAATGCGTAATAACAAGCATCGTTACTTTGACAAATTTTTTTCTGGAAAAGCTTTTGGAATTTTGAGCTCTTTTATTCTATTGCAATACCAAAAAGAAGAGACTATCTTTAACTTCCTTTGGAAATCTGTCTTTGAGAAAAATGGCTCCATAACAGATAAATGGAAAAAATCATGTATCGGGGAGGGAAATAAATTATTTCTATCACTCAAAATGTTGTACGTATTAGGTAGGCTACACAACATTGAAAAATTAATCAGTAAACTCTCTTTTAGCATAAAATGGATTAATTAGTCCGAAACACGCGGTCCGGTTCAGGATCGTCTTAATTGCATCGTGGGGCCCCCGGGCATAGTGATGTTTCTGAGGCCCCCACTAGCTAGCCTGTCTACCAATTCACATGCTTACTCTCGAAAATTTTAACCACATCTTATTTTCATGAGGCTCCCTCAGAACTCGAGATCTTCGGGCCGTGCCCGAGTGGACCCATGTGTTGAGACGGCACTGGTCAGGTTGGAATCTTAAAACCGATTAAAAATTTTGGAGTTTCTATCAGGGCCGGAACTAGAGGGGCGCGATGGGAAGCCAACTGTCCCTGGCGGCATAATTTAAGGGGCAGAAATTTTAGGTAGGAACAAGAACACCGTTATAAAATTATCTAATTTTAAAGTTGTGAGGGGGCAAAAACCCTAGTTACGGCCCTGGTTTCTGTGGAGACTTTTCGATGCTGATCCCAAACCCAACATGATTGCCAAGTAATAAAATGTGAGTATTTCAACTATTGAATTAGGACAGATCAACTGTTCTGATCAAGTTTTCTTTTTTTCAATTGAATCTTCCGTGAAAACTGCATCGAAGTCTAACTGGAATCAGCGCCAAGGAAATAGCGATCTCGTTTTTGTTCAAAATCTTCCATAGTAATTAAAGAGAAATTTCAAATTATTTCATTTCATTGTGTTCCTAAACCAGTTAATTTATCATTCGTGTGGTCCACCCTCTTCAAATGGTTGAGCTTTAAATAATGTGCTGCTACTCGAGAACGGGCCAACTTGTGCATAACTTGCTTAAACTTTCCATGCATGTGAAAGTAAAGCCGGTATTACTCTATAAAAGTTTCATAAAAATTATTTTATTAAACATGTTAAATGCAATAAATAATTCTATCTACCGATAATCTTACTGGTTACATTTTTCCAATTTTATGAAAGAACTTTTATGAAATTTTTATAGTGTAATCCCAGCCTAAGCTTTCGTGTTTTACTAGCCTTCCACTCACAGGGATCACACTATAAAAGTTTTTCATAAAATTTGAAAAATACAACCAATAGGCCTATTGGTTACATTCGCTTTAGTGTAACCGATACTCTTGTTGGTTGTATTTTCAAGTTTTATAAAAGAACTTTTATTAAACTTTTATAGTGTACTTCCGGCCTTGCGAAGAAAATAAAGTAAATTTTTTCCAGAAATAAAGTAAATTTTGAACAATTTCTCGATCAAACTAAAAAAAAAATATATAAATATTACATTCAGAAGTTAATAAGCAAAGAACGTCATTTTTTGTGTGAAATTAAATTTATGCTACAATTTTTTTACGTTTGAAAATGTATTCATTTTTTGAAAAAATATTTCTGGATAAAAAAAGATTTTTTTTATCAAGCAATACATTGCGGAATGGAGAATAATATATTAGGAAAGGACTGATATAATATGCTTGACTATCTTGATTATATAGAAGATTATTTTAGAAAAGGATGGATATGCACCCGAGGCAAAAACGTGTTGCCCCCGAAGATAGAATAAATCAGTTATCTTTTGCGATCATATTTTTTTTATTTCTTGGTATTGTTGAGGATAGTTTTTATTATTATTATATTATTATTATTATTCTCTCATAGTGTTTATCGTCTTCAGTGAAGCGAAAAGTAGCTGCTTCTCAGCTAATGCGTGACGATCTTTTCAGAGCAACTTCCGTCATATTGCGCTGCTGACATTAAATTGCTACACTTCAGACATGATGTACAACGAATATCACTCTAACATTATTTCTATCATTTCTGGAAACGCGAAGGAGTATTTCTCTCACCCAACGTTTCTCAACCTGTGTTCCGCGAAAATGAGACTCGTGGCACGCAGTACCGTCTTAAGAGCATCATGGGCCAACGGAAATTGATTTTACAGAGGCCCTTACCTGGCTAGAAATATCTACCTACTAATTTGAATGTCTGCTCTCGAAAATTTTAACCTCATTTTCACGAGGCCACCCTCAATTTAAAAATGTTGAGAAACACTGCTTTAAACGAAACTGGAAAGAAAATAATTTTAAATTCGTTTTCGAGATGTTTCCACAAAAAAAATGAAATAAATAAATAAATATACAGGTGCACAGGTAACGGGCGTATGGCATTTCACTGGCGAAACGTTGGTCCTAGAGGCATACTTCCAATTAGAAAAAGTATCCAAATAACGCGTACTACTCAGATATGTCATGTTGCAAGGGGTTGTGTAGTTGTTAGAATAAAAAAACCAACGTTTTATACAGTCTCCGTGTGCCCAAAAATCCAAATAGAAATTTGTTGCCCTGTCTCTTCTGATGCCAACTAAAAAAACTCCACGCTTCTAAGTGCTACTATTCATTAAGATACTCTCGAATTCGAAAAACGGAGGAACGGACTCTCCCGTAAGCGGACACCTCCCCTGACGGACACAACTTTGAATTACATTGATGTGACTAAATATATCTTACTATCCATTAACAAACACTCCTCGTTAGCGGACACTTTTCGGTACCATGCGTGTCTGTTATCGAAAGATGAAAAATACCGAAGTGGATGAAATAAAGGTGGATTATATATGTTTTTCCTTTTGATACAAACAACTAACTTTACATTGTAATTTCTACCAAAAATATTCTCGTTTGAATAATTCCGGTTGTATAAACTGGCAGAGCTCATCCCAAAGATTCATAAACCGTTAAAAATGCATTTCGGGAAAAAATGAAAACGTTCCCTTTTGAAAATAAAAAAAGTCCTCGTTCTTGCATGATCTTTAGTAAAGATTAAAATTCAGAGAGCCTTTCGTAGAAAAAATGGGACAGTTGCGTGTGAAAAAATTCAAAACGACCAAACATACAAGATGTTCCATAAATCCTGTGCTGTAAATCCAGCGAATCATCCATCGAATTGTTTCAGAAATTTTACTGGTCCTTGGGTTTAGAAAGGTTGAGAACCGTTGATGCTAACTGATAATTAAATGGATACAATTTTGTGTACAGAGGTCATGGCCCCACAAGGGTGGGACTGCCTCCAACCCGGGGCCCGGGACAATAATATTTTTTTTTGTTTTTCCACACTATAAATTCACTATAGAGGAGACCGTGGAGATCCCAGCCTCGGAGCCCTGCTGCAGGATGTGGAGTTCGTGACAGAGGTATAAGAGGTGTATATATGCGAATCAATACCAATTTCTACGCTTGAATTTAAAATGATAAAATTTGGCGAAGCGTTCAAAAAACGTACGATACAGTACATAACTATTTGCAATAAAAAGGCGATTTACTTAACACTAAAACCACAATAATCTATATTCGATTGAATAAATGCACCGAAACCTAATCTATGAATTATAACTCGAAAATTTCCAGCTTGATTTTATCCTAAGTATTAATCAAGAAAAAAATCATTGCTGTATCTTCTTATACGTCATTTATTGGTTAATGCGTTTTGAAAACCAAACAAAAATAAAAACAGTGTACGCTAACGTATATAGGTCCACCGTAAAATTTATACCCATCGGCGTGATTTCACCAAATGCGTAAACTATCAAACTTTTTATTGATGATTTTCTATTTTGCAACCAGAGTGAAATCATTCGAACGTAGTTGAATAAATCTTCAATATCAGAAGCGCAGCTTCATTAAAATCGAAATAAGATTGTATATTTTCTTCGTTTATCTAAGTAATTTTGAATAACTCATGACACAAGATGGAATTTAGATAAAAGGAAAAAAAATTACCTTTGACAGGACCGTATATAAACGTTCGTGTCAGACAATATTCGTCGCAATTGATTGAAAGAGCCGCTTAATGTGGGATTTACGTGTCTCACCGAAAGAAATGAATGTATTTCAATGCCGTCGTTTCTATCACATCACGAAACCGCACTCATGCCAACAAAAGAGTGTGGGGCAGGGCTGTGCTTACTTCGCTCGCTATAAATTAATCATATAGTAATGTAAAAAGTTATAATGAGGGAAAAGGGAATTTCACTCTATGTGAATACACCCCCCCCCCTTTTTTTTTCAATGGATTCTTTTTCTTCGGAAAACTCATGCCGAGGGTCTTTTTTTTTATCCAAGAATTCGCCTTTAAATTTTTAACGAAGCTTTTGTGATGTCGTCTTTTGTTTAACTTGCAGGTTATATTTATATGTTCTTACGAATTATAAAACATCGCATATATCGGTGTTTCTTTTTTATATATAGCATCTTTGGGCGTGTATAGCCACTTTTTTAATAAACTGATTTGTAAGATTTTTTTCATTGAAAAGTAAATTGAGAATATATATTTTCAAACCTGGTTTAAAAGTTATGAGGCAGTCACAATGGACGTGTGAATACCAGAAATTGAAAAAAAAAAACTCCATTTTATAGATGAATTTATCACTTACTTTGTTTTTTCCTTTTTTTCTGGAGATTTAAGGGATCTCATACCTTTTAGCATGATCAAAAAGCCTCAAAAATTCTGAAGCAACATGGCTCTAGTAAAAATATCATTAAAAAACGTAGTTAGCCATTGATTTATTTCAAATTTGTTACACACATTTTCGATTATATGTGCTAAAATATGCTACATAATATTTTTTGCATATCTTCAATATTTAACATTTTACAAATTTTCAAACTTGAAAATGTATTAATCTGTGTGTTAATACCTTGCGCGCATGATTTTGAAATAAATTTAAAAATTTAAATATTTTTTTTTCCAAAATAATGTTTTGATCTCAAATATTTCGCTTAATTTGTTGAACTTAACTGTTTTGTTTGTTTTGAGTCAATTTTATTCAATTACATTCATGGCATACTATTTTATCATGCGTGCAAGGCGTTAACAACACATTTTTTCTTAATGTTTGAAAATGTGAACAAAAATAAGTATTTAAAAAAATAGGTATAGGGGTAAAACATTTTGTGCTAGATACATAGCATATACGATCGAAAAAATGCGTACCAAACTTGAAATACAAATACAACGCCCCAACAGGCAAAATGCCCAACGAAGTGGCTTAGAAAATCTATGGTAAAAATAATAATTTTTAATAACATTTCTACTAGAACATAGTTTTTAACCACGTTAACCCTCTATGGTTCACCCCAGAAAAACATATTTGAATTTCTTTTTCACAATTAAGGATGTAAATGGGTGCCTTTTTGGTATATTTTTAATTGAAACAACATTGCAATTTAATTAATTAGAGTGAATCTTTTGATCAGTTATATAATGGCCATATACAACAGCAAAATATAATTTTCCTTCATTTTACTTATCTGTAAATTAATAAAATCTTGCTTAACAAAGTTGAATAGTTGTTACCTAGAATTTCATTTGCAATTCCCTTAATTTGGCGTGCAATTTTATAAATATCTGAACACGCAAAATTTCAACAGCTTCCAAAAAAATGACACCGAGAAGGGATCAACTCTTTCCCCTCCCCCCCCCCCCCATCTTACTGAATTCTTCCCATAATTATTCTTTCAATTATGTCATTAGTATTTGTATATTTTCATTGGCTTGCTTCGTTCGATCATTTAAACATTTGAAATAAGAAATTTTTGCATTTGCATATGAGGTAACTTCCACTGAGAAGATTTTCCTCTGATCTATTTCAATTGAATCACGTGCGTCAGTTTACTTTTGTTGTGCTAATTGAAGCCAACTCCAGACATAATGTCGTTTACCTTTTGAACTTTCTAATATTTTTGATTATCTTTTTGTTTTTATTTGAATTACGTGAAGCTTTTAGATGTATTCAACTTCGTTATTACCAATAACATCATAGGAAGCAATTATTTTAAAAAATCTTGATATAAAATGTGCTAATACCAAAAGATATTATTACTTACCAGTATTTCTTTTGCATTTAATCCATTTATTAGCTTATTGGTCATAAAAAGATTATAAAAATACCACAAGCGATACCTGTGAGACTAAAACAACACCGTGAACGAGAGATCACTTACTTAGAACAGAAAAATAAGCAACTAAAATGTAAAACCTCAGCTCGTTTCGTGTGCTGATGTGTTAAAAAAAATATTTGTGCAGTGACTTTTCACACAGTAGCTCCGAGATCATGCCCACTGAGCCAAGGCGGCAAGTACGACTTCAAATGGATGAAACGGCCCTTTTTATTTAGCCCTGCATATTTTGTACTGAAATGACACTAAAAGATGTGCTTTGTAAAATAACAAAATAAATGAGAAAAAAAATTGATATAATGGGTCTTTTGACCATGTGCGTATATTCAAATATACACTGAACCATAGAGGATTAAAAGGTATGAGACTCCTAGAGGGGCGAATTTTTCAAGGTCGGACAGAAATTCAAGGTACAAAGTTGAGTGAAAAATGTTTTTAAATTTAATACAGTACATTCTCATCGGTACTAATGCTTATTAAATTAGTGAGGTGGCGGTAAAAAAATGAATTACTGAGAGAAGAGAAGAATATAATACAGCGTGATGCTTTTTTTTCAGTTTACTCTCTCTCTCTCTTCATCTATGTTCATTACACATATAAAGTTAATTTCTTTTCACGCGCAATTCAAAGTGATATTGGAGACTATTTATCCAAATGGTCTTCTTCCAACAAAAAAAATCAAAAGAAATAATAGTTTGAATGAGATTTTTTGCTTCTCTGTCTTTTTTCTTGCCCCCCCCCCCCTCGTGGCAATGTACATACAAACTATGACGTTCCTACGGAAGTGAAGGTGCCAAACAAATTAACATCCACGCCGCTCTGCATGAAGTTCTCAACAAATGTTCCTTTAAATTGATGGCTCGGGAAAAGAAAAGAAGGGGGGGGGGGGTTGTTGCTGAGAAAGATGCGGCGGGGGTCAAAGGCACCGCAATCAAAAGAAAAATTAAACGAAACAGAAAAAGTTTTACAATGGAGGAACTGGTATGAGGTGGTAAGGTTGTCTATCACTTTGTAGAACTTTGCTGACAGATGAGCTGCTAGAAACAGGTACCTTTTGATGCACCACCACCATTCTCAGAAACGAAAAGAACAAGAAAAAAGAACCGAATCGAGGTAAAAAAAAGCCCCCTGTGTAAATTCGAACTGAAACAGCGTGTACTTAAAATCTGACGGTTTTTAACGTAAAACTTAGGAAGAAGCCTCACTCAAAGTAAGAACCATTTTTATTTTTTATTTTACTCTCGGAATAGCCGTGTTTTTGCTTTATTTCAATCTGTATTGTGCTGCAACTAATGCATTTGGTGAAATGCCTTGCGGAAATTGTTCCTTTCCCATTCCGTCATGTATTACGCCGTCTTTCTATGTTTCCACAAAGCGGATCTTCTTTTAGAAAGACACACTTTGAGCTTCCATTCGAAAAATACGTAATGACTCGCTGCCGACCATTTTTATTGTAGTTTTATTTCGCGACTTCACCGTGTTTGTTCTTTTACATACGTGTATGTATGTATGTGCTCGTCAATAAACTTTACGGGTGCACTTTTGCACTTTTTTTTTTCACGGACATATACGCGTACTAATTCAAACGAAGCGATGGCGGAAAAAAAAAAAACTTTTGATCAGAAAACAAAATTATCTTCAAAGATCAAAAAAATTAAACAAATTATATATTGCTATTTCAATACGAGCTGTATGACGCATAAAAAGCAGCAACGAAAATGTCAAACATGAATATTTTTCTGCAGTAATATTGCATAAATTTTTGCACTTAAATTTTCAAAAATAACCATATTTTCCTGTAACTCTTGTAATATACAGGGTGTCCTGTAAGCGGTAATGCGGCCTTCGTAGAGCTATGGTTTCCATTTAAGAAATGCCCAAAATGTGTTCAAAAATTACAAACTACCCCGTACCAGTTTTAAGAGGGAGAATACAGTGGGCCACAAAATAAAAAAAAATCTAAATTTTTACACGGCCCCGTTTCCTTTACCTGTAATTAGACAGAGTTGTTGCCCTCGGTTTTCTGAGTTCAACAGAAGCGATCCTATGTTTTTAACTGCAATATTGGCTGAGATATTCGAATTCAGAAATTAGAAAAGATTGCGAAAGGACAGCATAAATGAGGGAAAGGAGCTTTGTCCGTTAGATTTTACTGTTATTTCCCAACTTTTTGCCAATTTTGGAATTCAAATATCTCAGTGAATATTTTGCAGTTAAAAAGATGGGATTTTTTTTTTTGGGTTCTTAGAAAAGACGGCAATAATTTTCCAATTGAAAGCTAAACACCAAGGGGAACGTATAAAAATTTTGATTTTTGTGATTTTTTTTTTATTTTGTGGCACACTGTATTCTCACTCTGAAAACTTTTACGGGGTAGTTTTTGAACGCATTTTGGGCATTTCTTAAATTGAAACCATACCTCTACGATGGACGGTTGATGCGATAAAGGCCTCGCGCATTAGCACTTACAGGACAACCTGCATTCTTTTCTTATGTACAATATCACTTTCATAATTTCAGTATTCTGACATTCAGATCAGCCAGCAATTTCACTCGTCCACACAATTTCTTTTTCTAATAATAATGTCACTGCGGTGAATCAAACTGGTTGGACTTACAAAACATTCGAATAACAAAACAGCGCAATCTTCCCCTAGAATATTACTTTCACTTACAGAAATTACAACTATTATTTAAATTGCTACAGGCCTATTCAAAACGAAATACGTATTCAAATAACGAAATACGTATTCAAATAACGAAATACGTATTCAAATAACGAAATACGTATTCAAATAACGAAATACGTATTCAAATAACGAAATACGTATTAAAATAACGAAATAATGTAGCAGAGATCATTTATCTACCCAAATTCAATCCCAATCTTAGTGGCTTAAACTTCCAGGCCATTTTCTATTACAACAAACCAGGGCCGTGACCAGAATTTTTGCCGCCGGGGCAAACCTGATTTTGTCGCCCCCACAACTTTAAAAGCGTACGCAGAATTTCCGCGAAGGAGGTTTCCAGATTTTTTTCCGTCTGAGGGGAGGTTTACGTTTTTTCCTGCAAAATAACACTATAATTCTAGCTCGGGGGGGGGGGGGGAAGTTATAACCCCAACCCCCCTCCCCCTTTGCTTACGCGAATGGTCTTCTTTGTTTCCACCTAAAACTGCCACCTTCAAATTTTGCCGACCAGGTGTCCCCTCTGCCCCCTCTAGTTCCGGTCCTACAAAAAACGAAAAATTCATTTTTGAATTACATTTTTATTCATTTCTAATGATCAAATTTAATGTAATATCATCTAAACCATAGTTTAACAAACTTATGGTTCCATCACCCCCCTCTTTAGAAAATTTATCTTCTACCACTCCTAATTCAAATCAACCCATAGGATCCTATACTAAATTTAAATCTTCTGCCGCCCCACTGGACCCTTCCATCGCCCACTTTGGGAAACACTCATCACTGATCGAATTTAGCAATCAAAATACACCTGTTATATTTCTTCGTGTGAAATTCCATTTATTGGTCCCACCGGAAATTAATCAATGAACCAAAACATCATGGTCTGGATCACGTGAATTAGGCGAAAGAGGGAGTAGAATTAAAAAAAAACAAAAAATACTTAGAACTAAAAATTCTTTTCAGAGTGAATAAGAAAGTTCCTTTATCCTGGAGTAACTCGCAAACGGCTGATCCTAGAAGCATACTTCTAGTTGTATAAATTATCCAAATAACGTGTAGACCTCAAATATGTGATTCGTTCTGCAAGGGGTTGCATAGTTATTAAAATAAAAAACAATAATTTTCTGTTCGGTCAACCTGTCCTAAAAAACGAAATTATAATATTGTTGCCCTGTCTTTCCTCAGTGTAAGAAAAACATTCCATATTTTTAAATGCAATATTCGCTGAGATATTGGAATTCAAAATAACTGAAAATGAGGAAAAAACGGCATAAAGTAACTGATATATAAGCTCATTCTATGCTTTATATGCTGTTGTCTCCCTCTCTTTCAACGATTTTTCGAATTCAAATACCTCGGCAAATATTGCATTTAAAAACAGTTTTTTTTTTGTTGGACTCAAGAGAGGCAGGGCAACAACTAATTTTATTGTGTTTTTTAGGACAGGGTGACCGAATAAAACGTTAGGTTTTTTTGTTTTGGTAATTATACATAACCCCTTGCAAAATGAATGACGTATATGAGATCTTCACGTTATTTGGATACTTTTACTAATTGCAAGTATGCCTCTAGGATCACAAGTTTGCGAATTATTCGAGGATATTTTCCTGTACACCTGGTCGGCATATTCAAAAAGATAAAATACATTCAACTCGAGGTTTCGAAGAGTCAAAATATGAGAAATCGTTGACTGATGACATCAGACGCATGCAATTATCAAATCGCTCGCAATCAACATCATCTCATGACTGATAAAGTAGGTGGAATCGATTTTCCAATGCTTCATGGTTTATATTAAATTCTATTCCAATCTAGATATAAGAATCAAATCACTTACAATTTGGTTCGACAAGGTTTTTTTTCCCTTGATGAAGTCGTTTTTTTAACATGTGTATAGAGGGAATTCAGTCTTTTTTATTTATTTTATTAATGCACAATTCAAATAATAACTTCTTCAATCTGTCAAAATTTTGACAAATTACATGATTCCATTCAACTTCAAAAACAGTAATCTATCATGTCAATCTGCTGTTTACAAATGATTACACTATATCTACACACATTTTTTTTTGCGACAGTTCCTGAACTGATATCGCTAAAGTAGTTTCATTTTCTCTCTTCTGTAAATACACATTTTTTATTTTAACCGGATTGTCCGCATTTTGAAATACCAATCATTCTTTTCCATTCTTCCATGTATCAGTACCATTTCAACACAGATGCAATATGCGTGAATGTAAAATATGTTCACGGTCAAACTATCAACTTTTCAGTAAATTTGTAAGTATAAGTATCGCTTTCTGGAAAAATAGAAATTTATCCAAAGAAAGTTCATCTCCAGTGGCTCTCAACCAGGCCCCCTTGCGGTCGTGGGATAGGCTTACTTTAAGAGGAACACGGGTAAAAATCAAGTAAAAAGGGGGCTTTGACAAGTAGTTTAGGGGGCCACAAAGATCTGTGAAAGATAAGGGTGCGGCAGTCCAAATCGATAAGATACTCACCTAAAGTACCGAAGGCTGTTTAGAGGTGTCGCAAATTCGATACCAATTCGTTCTTGTCAGAATCTTTCCATACGCAGAGTTACAACAGAAACGGCGAGAACATGACCACAGAAAAGATTGCTATGACAGGAGTCCCCCACCGAGAGAGAGGTTAGCACATCATCCTTTCGAGATGTATAAAAAGAGCAAAACGCCGTACGCTGTCATTCGGAATCGACAATAAACTTTGGGTTACTGTCTAATTATCCCTCGTGTGCAGAAAATGATCGTACATATAGAAAAGTGTGACTACTTTCAGAATCCAGCAGAACTGCTCATAGAGTCTGTTCCATCTTATCAATGGTTCCAGCCTTGCATGGTCCGGAGGTATCATGTCCATAGGGAGCCCTATGGACATAAGACAGGCTCTGTTCCATGAGGGATATAAGCGAATGAGGGGCATAACAGGTGCAATTTGGTGCTATTCGAGAGTGAGTATTTTAATGTGTAAGCTGTTCAAGTTTCCAGCTGTTTACTTCCAGCTTAGTATGGACCTCGAGCACATCACTTTAACCGCGGGCCCATGATGTTGGGATGAAAATGCGTAGAACCCGCACTAAATGGAAGATCAACTCTAGCCCCAGGGGTCCGGAGATTGACCAGCGAACTTGAAAAGTTTTTGCTCCCTAAACATTTACTTAAAGAATAAATTCAAGTAGAAAGGTTTCCACTCCTAGAGGGGGGGGGGGGCTCTGCATAAGATAGGAGGGCCATGGGAAAAAGGTTTAAGAAACACTGGTCTACACTATAGCCTACTATAGCATATACCGCTCATAGGCTGCAATAGCGGCACGCACTTTCTTCTTACTTTCTAGGGAAAACACTGAAAACATTGATGGGAGAAAAAAAATTCTAAAAGGACATATGGCCGTTAAAACAATTGAAACCCGTTTCTTAGGTGCTCGCCGCGTCTGCGTATTCTCCGAAACAAACAATAAATAAATCACACGAGTGTTCACTCTAAATGGCCATCAGTCAGCTTGCTGGCTATTTTTGAAAACGTCAGCAATCACCCTAAAATTTATGGCTTTTGCGGTGACACAGTTCTTCTAGCAGAACTGTTGCAGCGACGCGTTTTCACTGCATAAAAAACTGTGCGCATATCATGGATATAAGTGACATTTATTCGAAATTCGAGTCGAAGTGAAAACCTGGAATAATTCAGGTTTTTTACGTCGAATAAATGAAGTATTTTAACATTAAAATGTATAGGGAAAACCAATTGCGACCACAGCGAAACGTCATATAAACGTGAAAGTCGTATAACTGAGCTACGTGTAATCGAGGTTTCACTGTATATATATTTTTCCACTATATATTTACAGGAAAAATTCATTCAATAAGTGGGAAGGGTCTCACTCCTGTATGAGGGTGAGAGACACTGGATAGGATAAGTGGCTACGAGAAGAATATAAGGTTCAAAAAGAGAGGTATGTGCAAAAAAGAAAGTTAAGAAATACTATTCTAAACCCCATACAGTTGATCCCGCGTATAACGTTTTCTCGCTCTGCACCACTCGTTTTCGTGATCCCAACTCAAACTAATTCTCATTAAGATTTCTCATTTAAGTACTTTCCAGCTTACAACGTTTTTCATGACAGTTTTGCGAGAAACATTAGAAGCGAGATCCACTGTAAAAAATTACATCCGTTTGCCATTACAATATTTTTTAGTATTTGTATTTTCGAAAACCAAAAGTATAACGGAGATAGACAAAAGTTCGAAGTAATTTCGGTTTAAAGAAAACTTTTAACAAAATTCAAAAATTGCGGAAAAACTTTCGGTACGATTTTTGAACGCACGCCTATTGGGAAAATTTGAGGAGCTAGACGATGCCTCAGAGCACAATATTATTCGGACAAATGTAAACATTTTCTTCGGAGAAATAAAAACAGGGCACGAGAGAAAGCTACAACGCCTCTTTCTTTGCCAAAAAAAACTGCGAATAGGAAAAAAAAAAAAAAAACGTTTTTTTTTTATCGCAGGTATAGCGGAAAAGCTTTTTGGACAAGGTCCGTCCGGTCAAAGCTGGCGCCATTGCTCTTACCCTCGAGGTAGGGGACGTCGCCGTCGGGCCTCAAGGAGGCGCGCGATTTTATTCCCAGACGGTGTAAGTAAGCAAAGGGGGGCGTGGTTCCGACGACGCTAAACATTTTTACAGCACGGGTGATGCTTGGGCTCTGTGCAACATACCGGCCGCATTTCAGTCTTGTACAGATAATAAACATTTGAGTACGTCGTTAGTAACTCACAACCATTTGCGCACAACGCCAAAATCTCTCCATCGTTCATTATTATTACTAGAGCCCGGATTATATTCACTAAAAAAGTGGCGAAATATGTCTAAAAATATGCAAATATTCTCTTAAAAATGTCAAAATATGCACTTAAGGTATCCGACTACGTTCGAGAGCACTTTTCTATACAATGGTACTGGAGGGAATTTTAATAACATTTTTTGATGGAAAGTGTCCCAAAATGATGAAAACAATAACAGATTTTGTACTCTACCTATGTCATTTTCTACGGAAAAAGTCATTTTCATGTTAAAATTTATGCAATATTCGAAAACACGATTGCAAAAAATTCTCAGAATGAAATACGTTGTTGTTTTCACAGTACATTTAACTAGTTATAGCGCAGATTATGAACTAAAATTGGAAGGATTGTACGACATGCTCATGAGTTACACTGAAATCTGTTAATATACGTGTGAATTTTTTTAAAATTTAATTCTATATATCGTGTATATATAAAACACTGCAATAAGACAAATATATGTGGTATATAGTTTATATAGCAAAATATCATATGAAAATTTCGTAATGATACAATGAATATATTTTTATAAATCATGTTTCAAACTCATATAAGTAAAATGTCAAAAATCGCATTTTTTGCAAAAAACACGTTTAAAGTTTTTATTCACACATCACTTGTATGTAAAAATGTAACACTAAAGTTGACGTAACTTCCATTCTAAGCGTCATATAAACAAAGCATGGCCTGGTTTAGAACAGCAAAAAGTAGGGCTTTCCTAAAAAATAAAAATGAAAAAATGAAAATCGACATTTTCTTCCAAAATGGTGTTTCAACGTTGATCGATACCTTTAAAATACCAAAATATGCACTAAAAACCCCAGAATATGCACCAAAAACACTTAAAAAGTTAAAAATTCCGAAATATGTACCAAAAATGAGGAAATATAGGTATATAAAAAACATCATGTGAAAAATAAGCAGATGTGTTTTTGAAATGCATTTTTTTATTTATATCTTGGTGCATATATTTCATTTACAAAAAATATATTCCTACGTATATATACCGCATCAGGCCCGTCATTTAGGGGGGCCGTCCCGTCCCCCCCCGGCTTTTTAAAATACACTAAAAATGGTATATATATGCAAATATATATATACATACATTGAGTACACGTGCTTTGCCCCCCCCCCCCTCCCGGAAAAAGTTAAAATGACGGCCCTGTACCACATATACAAATATCTTCTACATATTTTTTATTCAGGCATTTTTAATTTCCAGTTTCTTGTAGGTGCTCATTAACGAAAATAACAGAATCAAAAGAATTTCGGTGCTATTTTCTAAAAACAAATTTAACTCTTTGACATATCTCTAGAAATAGACTTACAATAAAACGGTTAAGATTCATAAAATACTTTACAAATATATATATCTATTAGTTTACAAAATTAGGTTTGAGATCGCGGGTCACATTAGATGACTCCGAGGGCCACATTTGGCTGCGAGCCATGGGTTGAGTATTAACGCTGTAGACAGTGAAAACGCATGATACAATCAAACACATTGAATTTCAAATTTATTTGAAAGGATATTTTGTATGTCTGTTGGAAGGGGAGTTTTTCCCAAAGAAGTCTCAGTTATGCAACCTACGCATTTATACGACATTTTGAGCCGGCTTCTTCAATGTCGAAACAAGGTGTGTGTGTGTGTTCCCCTTTACCATCTTTTTAGCAAATGAAGTTGATCGAGAAAAGGGCGGCTTACGCGAGGGTGCAAGAGGTGCAATACACATGGGGTCAAATGATAAGGGCGTCTTACGCTTTCCCAAACTTTCTGTTCCATCTCCCCCTTTTTCAGAGAAATTTTTTTCTCTCATCGCCTCCCGAATCAAGCGAACCCATAGGATCCTATGTTATACCCGTAGCTTCTATCGCCCTTCTGAACCTTTCCATCGCCCACCATGGGGGCGATATTGCCCACTTTGGAAACACTGCTTTAGGTGGACACCAAATGTTGTAAAAATTTTCTAAACTAAAATTCACATGACATCACGCTTTTGAGCCATATCTTGACAATGAAGATGTTGAAGAGACGGGCAGGTCCTAAGACCGTAATACCAGAAACAAGAATATACATCAGACTCTCAATGATCCGGCCGTGCACTGGTTCGACCTGTTCAGTAATCCGCCATCTTTAGGCGGACCACAGGTTGAGAACCACTGTTCTAAACAACGCTGCGTTCACTCGGCTTTAACGCGTATAGTAAACGGATTATTATACCTTCGTGTTATTGGGTCCATATTGACACCGATGGGATCTCGATAATTGTAATAAAACTTGGTATTCTCGAATTCCAGGCTTATAGTTCGTGCTGGACTAGAGTATGCATGTTCTTGTGGTGTAGTGGTTATCACACCCGCCTAACACGCGAAAGGTCCCAGGTTCGAGCCCTGGCAGGAACAGTGTATACAACCCGCAAGGGTAAAAGGCTTATATCCCTGGAGGGACAGAGCCTGGGCCGTGACTGGTTTGTCGGACTAGAGTATGCCATAAGATATTGGAGACAATACCTACAGAGGGACATAGACTTAATTGAAGGGATGCAGAGAAGAGGTACGCACTTCCTCTTGTTGGCACATGGAGCTTGAGCTATGAAGAGTGACTTCAATTTTTGAATATGTTTACCTTGGAAAAACGCAAGGAAGATATAATCTACAGTGAATGTTTAAAATTTTCAACGGGATGCATAGGATGGACTATGAGTTATTAATACACCGTCAATCGACTGCTTCGACAAGGAGACACCAGTCTCGTTTGGCAAAGGACAACTCCAGGTGATGGTGTCGCAGGTAGTTTTTCTCTAACAGGATTGTGAATAAATGAAAGAGCTTACACTTGGGTATCATGAATTCTGCTACAATTGGCATTTTTAAAAAGAAATACGATGTTAATATTGGGATGAATCGAGAAGCTATCCATATACTTAAATAAGAGACAACCATAATTTTTTATGGGCAGTGGTCCCAACTCCAATATATATTTTATCGTAGTTTTAGTTTTTTTGGTGTAATTGCTTTTATTTTTGGTTGCTGTATTCCAGTTATAATTTGACATCTACATTTTTTGTGGGAATTTTTTTCAGCCATCTCGTTGAGCATTCTGCTGGTTGTGACCTTTGTATTTGTATTTGTATGCGTGTTTATTTAAAGTCCTCAATATGAAGCGTGACTTTCTATCCACCGTTCGAAAGTTCATTTAATAATATCAATATTTTGTTTGCACTCACTTACCCATGAAAATACAGATACTATATAACAGTACGATATAACAATACTCAGCGGATCAAGATAAATATCGTTGTAGACGGATCATCGTTATATCGAGAAGTAACATAATACTATCGCACGCCACCGAATTTATGCTATTCTGGGTATCTGTTCGAAGTTGGCGTTGTTAGTATCACCAGAAAATGCACTTATAAATATTTATTCCAAGCAAAAAATAAGTTGTTTTACTGTATAATTACATTAAAACAACGGTCACCCCTCTTTTACGGCTGACTAATAGTTTCCCTTGTATGATAAAAAAGTATGCATTTCAAACCCCTGATTAACGTTCACTCCTCTTTTACGAACGAATTTTTTTGTTCCGTCGATGTGGGGTTTACTGTAATTAGTAAATTATTAACATTCGGTAATGCTTTTTTGTCCCTGTGAAGAAGTTTATTGCATTACACTTCAGTGTACTACTAAAAAAGTAGCTTCACGGCAACTTCGTTAACACTTTTAGAAGGCGGACCCCTCACTCAAAATACCGATTTTATTAGATACCCTCGAAGGAACAAAAACTGGTGTGGAATTTTTTAAATATATTTTTGGTGGTTTTGAGTGAAAAAAAATAACTTATTGTTGCAGTGATTACAAAATCTCTTCAAAAATATCATTCAAAATACAGTGAAACTCCCCTAGGCAGCCGCCATCCCTATTCCCCGGCTACCCCCCCCCCCCGTTCGTGGTCAGTTTGCCTCGGAACGGACAATAGGCTTCATAGATATAATACAAAAATCCCCCCCCTATTCCGCGGCCACCTCTGTATGCGGTCAGCGGCCAACCTATCCACGGCCACTTTCTTGTAGATAAGAGTTTAAAAAAACAAGTTTATGTGCGTTTTTTCTTCCTAGTGCATTCGAGCTGGTAGTTCTTTTTGTATAACCTTATAATCTTTATTCGTCAGCATAAATACCTTTTCGGATCAATCAGATTTTCTGTTCATGTGTGACACTATCAGGTTGGAAACATTTGTAAATAGGATGATAAAGAGGCTAATGCTATACGGTTGCTGCTAACTGGTGAGACAGTTTAAAAATTTGCTCCCGGGGTTACAGGGCACTAGATAAATATAATCTATGATCTTTATTGAATAGGTAAAGGATGTGGAAGTTTCGGCTATGAGGATACATTCTTCAGAGATTCAGTAGAACAACAGTGAGAGAGTAAAAGAAATTTGATGAAAGACCATCTGTTCTTACTTGCTGTAAAGAAATACAAATACAAATACAACGCCACAACAGGCAAAATGCCCAACGAGGTGGCTGATAAAAGAACAGATCCCGGATAATACAGATTAAGGAATTGATCATATGATCTGATATTTCAAGTTCTGCATAAGATACAGTGAAATCTCGATATGCATAACGATACCGAAACAAGAAAAAATATCTTTGTAGAGGAATTATCTTAAAATCGACAGTCAAAATTGTCATCACGTGTCATCCAATTTATGCTGATGCTGTTGGTAATTTTTCTAAATTGGCGTTTTCAGTATTACCAAAAAACTGGCTTTTGAGTATTTATTCGCTGCAAAATATTTTAATTGATTAGCTGATAAAAGAAATCCCTTAGATGTGTATTGCTCCTGTAAAGGGGTTTATCACAATATACTTTGATGTATCGCACAAAAAGTAGCAATACCGAACACTTTCGGTGATTAGGTGATGCCCCACACCGATATTATTAGACGTCCTCAGAAGAACTGAAACATGTGACATGAGTTAAAAAATATACTGAAGGATATTTCGAGTGAAAAATAAATAAAAATAATAAAAGTTGTAGCGGTTTTTTTTCTCGAAATCCTCCTAAAAAAATATTGTTATGGAGATCTCTTACAACGATATCTCTTATCATCTTGGCTGTTCCAAACAATATTTGAAAAAATACCGTTGTAGAGGGATTTATTGTTATATCGAGTACCGTTGTAGCGAGGTTCCACCGTATATGTATCTGTGACATTGAAAACCGTTATTTCGACACGCCCCCTGAAATGTGCTTTTCCTGTCATGCAACCATTCGGCGGTCACCTCCGCAGGCGGCCACTTTTTTGCGGAAAGCCGAGTGGCCGTCTTAGAGGAGTTTCACTGTAGTTTTAAAGATAGACTAATTGTATCGCGAGGAGTTGTAACATTAGATTAGTTGAAATTCCTAGCAAGATTTGTAAAATTATTTACGGATTTATTGTTATATCGAGTATCGTTGTAGCGATGTTTCACTCACAGGAAGTTTCACGAAGGGCGTCCAAAAAGTATAGAAATTTTGCAGTTTATTCTAAAATTAAAATACAATATGAAAAATTATCAGCAAAAAAGTAAAAAATCCAATTGCTGTAGGCCTACTAGTTCTTTCTTTAAATAATTATTGGGGGGGGGGATTTAAATTTTTATGTGGTCCACTCAACTAAACCCATGTCAATTTCAGTAAAATTTGTACCTTTGTTTATCATACTAAGAAAAAAATTACCCCGTGACACTTGGATGAAAACTCACCGAGATATTGATGATTAAAATGCTTGGCTTTTGGCGCTTTTTTTCGTGCAAAAATTTTCAAGAATTCGAAAAGATGCTCAAAGCGGCAAAAAAAATTAGATCATTAAATTTGAATCGGTAAGAATTTCAATCATCGATACCTCGACAAATTTTTAACCTAAAGTTACGGGGTAGATCTTTTTTTGTTAGAATAGAAAAAAAAGGCCGTGTGTGTATATATATATATATATATATATATATGTATATATATAAAATAATTTTAATTTTTATATTTCTTTCAATAAATTGATGTTACTGTTTTAACGGAGATGCTACTATCAAAGCTGGATTTTCCTTTTTTTGCTGACCGTTTTTCATATTTTATGTGTATAAAATTAAGTTTAACTGTATAAATTTTCGTATCAACCATTGAATTTTCTTTCTTTTTTTCGTATTTTTCATGTTTTCGTACTAACCCCATTGAATTTTTTTTTTTTCGGACACTCTTCATGAAACACGCTGTATGATAATTTTGATGCGTTTCCAACGCGTGCATTTCTGTTATTATCAAAAGCCAACAATAGCTGTTTACATTATACTTTATACAAACACTTTAAATACTGTTGTTTTTATTAGAAACTTGTACATTATCAAATCACTAGATCAGTGATCTCCAAATGGATGCCGTAGTACCCAAAGACATTCTGATCGGTAGGAGATGCCGCAAGATATTTCAGAGTTAAAATTTTATAGAACGTTGTAATACGATTGCGATTTCCATTCAGCGTGTCGTGACAGTTAGGTAGCCACCAAAGTGTTTCGAGATCCCGCGAACGCAAAAAGGTTGAGAATCCTTGCACTAGATCAGTGGTTCTAAACCAGGGGCTACATAGCCCACCTTATTGTACTGGGATATTTTAAGGGGGCTACGAGAGAAAACAATGTAGAAGAGGAGTCATGACAGGTGTTTAAGAGGGAATCAGAGAGCTGAAAAAAAACCCTTTAATTTGAAGGAATAAAGCTTTTAAATGAATGGTGGGTAAATTGAGAAAACTTTCAGAATCCAGTAGAACCACCCATCATATCAGGGTCATCCTGCCTGACTGATGGATCCATGTGGATTAAAAAAATATGGTCTAAAGGGGGCCTACGGGCGAAAAAATGTCAAGAAAAAATCACTAGAGGAAGACTAATTTGAGTTGTCACTGTAGAAGCAGGGTTCATGACATACGGGGTGGCCGAGAAGTCCTGGACACATTTTAAAAATTAATAAAAAAATCAACCAATTAACATAAAAAGGTACGGTTTGCCCTGAAATACTTATCATGTGTTTTCTAGTTTTTTCTATTTTATAAAATTTAGGAAAATATTTCAAATTTCACTCACAGGTGGTGCTATAAAACGAGAAATTCGCATTACACATAAAATGCAACACAAAACAGGGCCACAACTGGGGGGGGGGGGAAGCAGGAGAGTTTGGTGTCCCGAGAAAGAAGGGGGGGGCGCTAATTTCACCCTTTTACCTCTTCTTCGGCGCTATAAGAGGGCGCCAAAATGCGCGTTTTCCCCGGCCCCGGCTGACCACGCGTCTAGTTGCGGCCCTGAACACAAACAGTGTATAATTATAAACTAATATATACATAAAATCACATTTCTTTAGTTTTGTCTACATCTAAACGGTACAAAAAAAGGGTGCTCATGTTAAAATATTGTAGTTTTATGTAACCCAAATTGTCATACACATTAATTATTCATTGTTTGTGTTGCATTTCATGTGTTATGTCGAGTTTTTCATTTTACAGCGCCATCTTTGAGAAAAATTTGAATTCTTTTTTTTTAATTTATCAAAACTCTCGGTCAAGATAAGTATTTTAGTGGAAACTGTGTGTGTGTGCACCTTTTTATGTCAATTGGTTGATTTATTATTAATTTTTGAAATTTATCCAGGACTTCTTGTCCACCCCGTACATCACCGTGCTGTATTTAATGATATACAAAACACAGCATGCAGCTTTTGTTGACGCGACAATAATAGGATCAAGCTACTTGGTTAGCTTCTTTGCTCCTCAATAGAAAAAAATCTTCCTAACTCAAAAAAATGAAAGAAGTTTACTAATAACACTATTATTTTAACACTATACTTTTTATAGATTCTAAAACACAACCTCACGTAATAAAAATGAAAAAACCTTTCGAGGTGAATGCAATGTGTCCTGCAACTTCACCCCTTTTCCTTTTTTTAAGGGAAGTATTTTTACATATTTAATGAGAAAGTGTAGATACAGTACATTTTTTCACTATAAAATTCCGTCAACATAAATTTCTTAGGCGACTCGTCTTGAGTGATAAGCACAAAGGAAAAAATAGAATTTATAGAAATTTTATGTGTGTCACATTCATCTGCGCCAAAAATATAAAATATTTGTTAGAGTTGGGACCACGAAAATAAGTCTTACTAAGCGGGAAAACGTTGTAAGTGGGAACGTTATAAGCGGGACCTACTATGATTAGCATTTTAGGCACGCTTAAAATAATAATTAAGTCATGACTGTCAATTCCAAGCATCTTCAGCTCGTTGCTCAAGAGCACCATGGTGCTCTCTGAAGCATCCAGAGTGTTCCAGGTTTGTGTCCGATTTCATACTCGCTCGAGCACTTGATCAATTTTCCCAAGTAAGCACCTTGTACTAACTACATTGAAGGACTGAATTCATGCATTAGGTGTGTCAAACTTGCCGTAAAGGTGCTCTTTTTTTGATGATGGGTATAGGCAGTGCTCACGACTAGAAAAAGTTTGAAGACGTCTATATCTATTCAATGCGTTTCTGTTCGGTTTTTTACCTTTGGGCATAATTGCTGGACATACCGTGTATACGAGATCCAAGGTCGTCCACATAGGGGTGTATACACTGTATAATACAATTACATTCTATATCCATGAATTCTCGGGAAAGGGGTGGTTACTTGTTACAAAGTTAAATTGGTTGGGGGGGGGGGGGGGAGCCCAAGCACCCTTAGTCCTCAGGTTCCGGTGTCGATGTCTAGCATGGTCTAGGTTTGATGATACCAGGGGCGTAGCCAGAAATTTTGTTCGGTGGGGGGCCAAAGTGATAGTACAATAGATTTGGCCATCTTTTTCCCTTTTTTTCGGTCACTTCCTCACATTTCGGGGGAGGGGGACCAGATCCCCCCCAAGTCCCCCCCGCTACGCCCTTGTCTTCTACCGATATACCTACACGCATAATCTGCATTGCGATAATCGAATTTATGACTCCAAAATAAAAACAATTTGGAGTTCTAGAGAGAGAGAAAAATTAACGTTTTTACGAAAACAAGAGGACAGTCGAACAACATTTTGCAGGAACGTGGAGAATACTCGTGCCCCTTAAACCGGGACGTATGGTATCTATGTGTTCAAAATTCGTAGAGTGGCACACGCATCGAAAATAATCTTGATTGTGGAATGGCTTGGTTTTCCACCTCTATAGTACTATAGATCAATACATCACCAAAATTCTAAGAAATACGTAATTGGTTAGAAGTTGTATGTAAACGACGTTGTATGATAATTTTTTACCGTTTAATGCTGGCCCATTTCACCTCACTGTATATTCCCGATCTCGTTTGGTGCTTTTATTTCGCAACTGTGTTGTATAACTGTATGAAAATCGTAAAAAACGTTATCGCTTCCCCTGCCATTCGTGAAATCTAAAAAAGAAAAAAAAATAGTGATTACAAAAGAAATTACTAGATGGCGCACACAGTAACTTTACTTTTTTTTTTTTTTTACCTAATTTTTTTTCCATCTGGCGAGCCTACAGAAAATAAGTGGTGACTAACGCAGCCTTCTTGAATATTAAGCACCAAATGTCTGAACTAAGGGTCTTCAATCTTTTTGGAGTCGGGAGCACTGCCTATGCCCATCATATGAAGAGGACCCATATGTGGCAACTTTGATATACGTATTCTCAAACTGAAACTAGCACTACGGTCATTTTTGAATGATATTTGAACAGGGTGTTGAGAGAGGGAGATGAAAGGTTGTTTTAATGTGTTTTTATTTTCGGATATCATCTTCCTTTTGAGTTTTATAGTTTATTTTTATTCAATTAACGCTAAATTTATTTTTAATTCGTTTTATTTTTTGTGAAACTATTATCTTTTGAAATTCCCCAACTGGCTTTTACGTCTGTAGTTTTAATAACAAATAAAAGCTCTCGATCACGAAATTGGAAAAAAGCATCGAGAACTCTCGGTGCATCAGGGAGCACCACGGTAACTGATTAACCCTCTATAGTTCACCCCCACAAAAATGTATTGGATTTTTTTTTTTTTGCCCTGTCTCTCCTTATGAAAGCGAAAAAAATTCCATGTTCCTAAGTGCAATAACCGCTAAGATAGTTGAATTCAAAAAACTGAGAAAATTTATGAAAGAACAGCAAAAACTTACGGGCAACACTCCTTTCCCTCATTTATGCTGTCCGTTCTCCGTTTTTCGAATTCGAGAATATCTCTGTGAATATTGCACTTAGAAACATGGATTTTTTTTTTTTTGTTTGCCGTCGGGAGAGACAGAGCAATAACTTTCTAATTGGAAGTTAGAGGACGGGGGACCTGTTTGTATATAAACAATCGCGGAACTTCGTCTATAGACACGAGTTGCGTGGCTTTGTCTATTAGTGCGGACATACCCTAAGACAGGGGTGCTCAACGTTTTGGAGAGCATTGGCCATTTAATTGGTTTGTAAGCATGACGCGGCCACTTCATTGATTTGATAATCTTTCGAGGGCCACTTGAGTGGTTTGGTAATCTTCCGTGGCCCACTTGAGTGGTTTGATAAACGAACACGTGCCGCAGTCGAATAAAATGTGTTTCACGATTTTCAATTTTTTATACATTTTTACATAGCATATTGAAAGTTTTAAAATAGAAACCCCAGAGGTTCATGTGTTTACTGAGAATCTATCTACGCGAAATTTTCATGCAATTTCAATCGCGGGGCATAGGCATCTATAATGGAAGCCCTGGTGAAAGCGCACAATTTCGGAAAACAATGTTTGATGATCGTCATAAAAAAAAAGACCAAACAATATTTAAATGAACAATGACTTGGTTCATTCCCATAAACATAGTTTTGAGGTCGCGCGCCACATCAGACGACCCCAGAGCCACATTTGACCTCGTGTACCATGGGTCGAAGAGGCACTGAGCGCTCACGATCACACTTTCCGCTGCATAAAAGTGCGATAAGTCTCAACGATATGAGCGAGCATTCATGCGATACATCGCGATTATCCCAAAATGCAACATTTAAATTTCTTAACAAGAATACATTTCCTATTCCAGCAGTTTTTTGTGAACTGATTTTGGGAACCACATATATCAGTTTTTCTCAACCTTTGTGAAAACAAGGGCCGGTAAAATGTCTGAAATTATTTGACGGACCACCTGTGTCCCATATTAAGGAACATTCCGGTAATTTTCGTTGTTCCGATTTTTTGTATACATTTGTCCCGTTTTTTCAATGATACTTATTTGAATTTGTAATGTTTACTGAAGTCTTTGATACACACTCACACAACGTTTTCATAATATCACTTATGTTATGACAATTATATAGAAGAAATTGTATATATTCATCTCACATATTTATCAGGCTTAACGTTTTGTCCGCAATTTTTTTTTTGGCATTTTAATTACGATTGGTGATTGTGCATACTACTTCTGACAATGTTTTGAATGACAATTGGCGATGTTCCGAATTAAGGGTTAGGCCTAAGGATTAGGCCTACCACTCGAAATCCCATTTTACTGTATTTTTCTCAATGAAATATGGGGTCATCAGATAATTTGAATATTTTTTCACAAAATACATTTTTGTTTACTGCAATTTGTAGCAGCTCTTTATTTCTATACCCTTCAGCAATTTTAGTAGTAATTGGCGGATTTCATTTAAAGCATTTGCCCCAAAATCGCAAAAATTGCGATTTTTGGCAAAATTTAGTGATATCCCGTATTTAGGGTCGCAATTTTTTACATTCTCCTCATTGATGATGCATTGCTGATGTATGATGAACCTAGGTATGGAAGTAAATATCATTTGAACCCATATGACTATTACTAATATCAGTTACAACGGGTGAATAATTTTATCAAGTCTGCCTGTGGACCACCTATGCCATCTTCGCAGACGTTGAGAAACGCTGAGATATAGCAAATCGTTAACAGTACATAAACTCACGTTCCTCGTTCACTTTCTAAACTTTGAACTGACTTCTTGCAGAAAAAAACATGAAAAGAAAAAAGAAAGACGGTAGAAATGTTTAATTTAGGGCTAAGAGAAGCATCATAAGAAACTGGGGGGAAGCGTCGTAGGAAAGTTGAGAGAAAATCGTCTCTGGCAATTTTTTGAGAGCTTTCCTGAGGGAGGTGGCAAAACCCCGTAATTTGGTAACCGTTGTTCGCCGAGAGGAAGCCACTCAGAATTGCCCCTAATTATTACGTTTCGAGAGGTCGCCAGAAGAGTCTGTTATAAAAAGAGGAGGGAATCGAACCCCGCTAGTGATAGGTGAGAAGAACACTCACAGGAAGCCCATTTCTACTTTTTGTTCTTGGCCTTTTTTTCCAAACCAACATTTATCATTCATATTAGTTGAGAATGAAACCGGAGCTTATATTTTACTCTTCCCAAGTTTTTAACTACCAAAGAATATAGTTTTGTTGCATTTTTACATTTACAGGTATCCCTCACTTTTGAACGGTCTCATTTTAAGCGTTTTTGAAAAGTTGATTTTAGAAATCGTAAGCTCCAACATTTGGTCTGGAGTTTGATGTTAATCTTGAAAATAGGCTTGCAAATTAGCCTTTTACTCGCCGAATTGAGATTTGAATTTTGATTTTCTTTTTCTTCTATTTTCCCTTCTGATCCTTTAGATCAGTGTCGGATAAACTTTTTTAAGAGCGGGCCGAAACCAAAAAGATAAAATTTTGGCAGGCCGAACATATTCGGACATTGACTAATAATTAGAACTTTTATGCTTAGCAATGAAATGGCGGAACATGTTGTATACTTTCAAAACTGCCACGATTTCATTGCAAATGAGAGACAATGGCTTATCCTTTACAACTATGCAAAAACAAATGAGTATATTTTAATAACTTTATGCATATTTATTGCAAATTTGTTCCATTTTTTTGCACATGAAAAAGTTTATATATAAAAATCAATTTCTATTCAAATTATCACAATTATATTTTCCATATGCAAAGAGAAAACCCCACCCTCTTGAATGAATTTTTTTAAAACACTGAAACTGAGAATTTCCATAGACCTACTATTATTTAGAAATCTGCGGCGGGCCAGATACAACCTCTAAGCAAGCCGTAGTTTGCCCATCACTACTTTAGATTAGAGCAGCGTTTCTCAACCTGTAGTCCGCGGACCAGAGGTGGTCTGTGGAGATGGGATAGATGGTCCGCACACAAGCAGACTTGAAAATTTATTCAAACAAAGTGAAAGTTATTCAATTGTGTGTAATTAGTATTGATGATGTTTACACACTGTAGGTTCGAATAAAAAAAATCGGCCCTATAACTGAGCCTGAAGAACCAGATACACCCAGGTTCCCATCACTGATCCTATTTCAAAGGCCGTGGCCCCTTCATACTACAGCAGGGCTCTCTACAGCAGAATCTTTGATGGGCCCCTGATCAAATTTTTCATTGCCCCTCCCCAATGGTGAATTTATAGTGTGAAAACAAAAACAAAAAATATGAGAATCGGAATAAAAAGGCCCCCAGGGCTTCAGCACTGTAATATAAAAAAAATAATGTAAATTAGTGGTCCATAGAGTTACTTCAGAATTTTTAGATAAATATTTTTTTTTTAATTAATAAAACTGATTTTGCCAATTGGGAACATTGACCGTTTCAAGGTTAAGGATATGACATAGTTGAAATGACAAAATTCGCTTGATTTTATGATTTGTTTGAGACAAGTGTGTGTGAGACAAATCTCCAGACCTCACAAATCAACATCTTTTGGTAGCATTGACAATGCTATCAGAATTTCAATCAAAGAAAAAGTTCCCAATGAAACTAGTATTGTTATATTTGCGAAGAATATACAAAATTCTCTGACAATTCTCTTGCTACAGAAGTTTTCAAGAGACAAAGAATATGCTGCTTGTCAGCCGAATCTTTACTGTTTCGTAAAGAAAAGTTATCAACCTATCACAATAGGGGTAAGCTGTTCAGGAAAGAAAACATCCACACTCACACTAGCCGTCAAACTCGAGACACCAGATTTTTGAAAGTCGGGGTCTGGTTCGTTCCCGGCATGCCGAGAAAAGCGAGATTTAATAAGGATCACAGTATGCTTTCAGCTAATTCAATGGATTTTTATAATAAAGATATTTAAGAATTTTCCAGAATCTGTGATCCGAATTTCCCGGCATGCTGGTTTCCCTCGATGCTTCCCGCCATGTCGGCTAATGCAGGGGAATACGGTATTTTGCTGCTGAATAGGTTTCATTTTTTATCCTTCGGAAGAACCCCCTATTACTGTCATTCAACTCACTTTACGCCAGTGGTTCCCACCCTTTTTTCCTTCCCGAACCCCCAGAGCAATGAAGCTTACCTTCCCCCCCCCCATGGATAGTACATTTTTTATCTGTTAGAAAATTCAGTTTTTTCTGTAATTGATTACATTAATTATCCAATAATTAATTTCTATGAATTCTTTTACTTATTAATACCCTTTTCGGCCATGGCTAATATTTAATTTTGGATTCCTTTTCTTGAAAATTAATTCAAAAACGAAACTAAAAAGGCATTGTTTATTGACATTTTTTAAAATTTGGAAGAAAAAAAAATTCGTGAATAGTTCTTCACTTATTTATTTCAGCCCCAACAACGATTAATCAATGTTTTTTTGACACTTTGACTGAATTTTTTGACGTTTTTCCTGAGTCATGTGTGTTCACAACAATATCAAATCTAAGCACAACATGCTACTAACACCAGGTACCAATGTAAACAAACCACGAAATAGTTTAAGTAAATAATGGTATTTTTTCTCAACCGAAATGTGGAAAACAAGTGCGATCGCTAATCGAAAAAGAAACTTTTACAACGCAAAATTCGTATGACACATTTCTGCGAGCTGAAGTCATGCTGCTTGCTCTCAGGCGTAAAAATATTGGTATGATTCATATTTTTTTAGAAATTGAAAAATTCAATTTTTATCATCATTTTAATTTTCCCGAATGATCAGTTCTAGTTACGAATATAAAAGGACATTCGCGCGTTTGTTGCACACATCGAACCTTTCGGTGCATAGGCCTACTCTTGGCCACCCGCCTTGCGCACTCTTACCCGACAAGGCGGTAAGAAGTAACCTACGCATTCGACATTTTTTAAAGAAAATTTGTAACTCATTTGTTTATATGATTACTGCTATTATTTCTTGCAAAATTATCCGTTCCAATAAACTGTGTGTATTTAAGTTTTGGGAGGGGGGGGGAGTCTCTTCAAGTTTCATTTGATAATCAAAAATCGACAAGGCACTCTTATACACCTTTCCCCAACGTCAATTCACTACTTTGTGATCAATCGTTTTAATGAGACTGTCGTGAAATACGATACATCAGATATCGTTTCAAATTTGAAAATTTCATTTTTTTTCATGAAATGAAATGAACCGATCCATTAAATTTATCAAATAAACTTGAATAATCATCAGGTAACTGTTAGTTTAACGTTTCAGTAATTTAGCTATATTTATGGAAAATAATGGGGATAATTTAAGGCAGTATGGACTGAAGTCTCTTGGCTGCCTAAAATAGAAATAAGCTTCAAAAATTAGTGTCTGTCCCATTGATGATACACCAATTTATTTGTCTGGTTGAATATCCAAACAAAAAATACAGTATTTATCATCATATCGGACCATCTCCATTTACAGTTATTTCTCTATTCTTATAGGAAGAGGCAATATGACGATTCTTTTCATTTTTTTTAGCTGCAATTCTGTTTTCTTCACCACTTCTCTTGCCTCAATCATGATTTACAGTGTGTTGAGGGGGGGGGGAGGGGGTTCACTGATACTTTTAGAATAGTCTCTTCAGTATTAGCGGTTTTTTTACATTGCTAATTGTGAAAATATTATTGCAAGTATATGGGATATAGATTTTAAAATGAAGAAAAATAATTAACAAATACTCTTTTATTTTCTTCTTCATGATCGTTCTAGAATGCTGGGTGCACTTTCATTATTCACAGCAATGGTTGGTGTATTTGTGTAAATTAGTCGTAACTCACATGATATAGTGGTGTTGAGTTTTCACGGGATTCAAACCGTTGTTTGTTTGAGATATCATGCTTTTGGGACAAATTAGAGAAGAACTAACGATATTTGTTTAAATGCAGTCTTTCACTGCTTGAGCAGGGGAAAAATTACAGTATCTATTAACCACTACACGTACAAAGTTTTAGAAGTTACGAAATTGGGATTAACTCTATTTAACGAATCAGCGATAAATATGGTAACCTAATCACACGTTTGAAGACGGAAAAAATAGGAAAAAAATATAAAAGGAAAAAGAGAGTATAGCAGATAATGTGTGTAGATAAGAGAGTTCTCTTTTTAGTGTTCTCTTTCACTCTCACATGTATATAATAAAAAGATACATTATAAATAAATAAATAAATATATATATATATACATAGGAGGGAAAGGAAAAGCAACTACTGTAGGTAATAGGGTTACTATAAAGCTTCATGATGGTGAAGAGGAAGAGAGAAGAAAGAAAACACCGAGAACTTGTTTGAATTCATTCCACTGGTGTTTGGACGTAATATTACTCCCGTCAGGGCCGTCTTAAGAGTATCGTGGGCCCCCCGGGCCTACAGATCTCATTTTTGTGAGGCCCCTCTTCGCTTGAGCCCCCGGGCCGTGCCCGGGTGGGCCCATGCCTTAAGACGGCACTAGTGATCGTAAAGAGGTTAAGAGTGGTAGAGAAATCGGAAGACTTTGATGAGATCTCACAATGTTGTAAACAGCTTCTTACGATTTGGAAGTGCATACGAAAAAAAAATATCTCGTGAACGGCCATCGAAAATGAAACCACGGCAACGAAGGGATCTTTAAGGAGGAGTCCGCGCATGAGAATTTGTCCACTTTGGCATGACAACCGCTCCATCTACTGTCCAAATCCACAATACATAGAGTAGTATAGAAATCGTAAATTTTTTTTCATGTAGCAAAATAAAATCATCTCTGATGATCTGGTAAAGTGATTATCATAGAGTTATTCAGTGATCGGAAAAAATGTAAACTCGACCAATTGTATGTCAATATTACTGGCATGATCTGCACAATGAGAAAGATATCTTTGGAAAAAAAGAAGAGCAAGTTTGAGGTTGACATGTTATGATGAAAGTCAGATTCGGATGGCGTATGAAAGCTGATACTGTATATAGCCTTTTTCACAAAAAATCGTTTGAATGCTGTTGTGGGTATCAAAAAAAACTCTACTTCAACATTAACTTCCTTCCGCATGCAGAATTTATTGGAGTCCATTCACATGTTCAAACAAGACAACGCTCCAGTGCTTACTAGAAATACCATTTTTGAATAATTTTTGGACAGTTGCATCCACATTATGCCATTAACTTGCCATCTAGTAGTCCGAACCGGAAACCTATCTAAAATGTATGACACCCCTCCCTTGGGGGGGAGAAAAAAAAGTTGAAAACCCCCCTTCCAGAGAAAATCCTGCGTACGCTACTGTACATAAGCATTATAAGTAAAACTTACATAATTTTGCATAGTATTTTAATTGTCTTTCTGACGTGATTTTAATTTTTGAAAAATGAACCTATCATTTCGAGACGCACTGAAACTGGTCCTACTAATTCTAATATACACTCTAATGACCGCACATTTTCGCAACGCATTGTGAACTTACATTTTCAACGCACGAAAAAACAGTGCGTATCTTCAGTTACAGAATCATTACCACATGCTAAGTTCCATGTTCTCACTTTACAATAGCTCGCGTGCTAACTACGTCGCTAATTCGATTTACTCACATGCAGCCTTTCCTCGCGCTTATTGCAACCTGCGCTGTCTAGTTATACGCACACATGTGTATTTACACGAACGTACAGTTTAACAGTACTGTTAACGGAAAACTATCGTAATCATTCTCAAAAAAGGAAAGGGGGAGGATGATTCAAGTCTGGAGCAAGAAATTTTACTCTTAGGGGAAATTCTCGTATTTACAAGAAACTTCTTTGTCTCCATAAGTTAAAGATGTTTTTTTGATTTATAAGATCTGATTTGTTGCTACAAATTTGTCATCCCTTTTTGATTCTGTTCAAGTTTAATGTACATATGTGCATATATTCAATTATCTTATTCCTCTCTATATATATTCAAGACCTAGTTTTCTCATTTCAAATTACTATTTTTAAGAAAATGAAAAATGGCTCTTAAATTTTAATTTCTGATTATAACATCAAAAAACACAACGTTCCGACGAATTTTTCAATTTCCAATATTGGAAATTGTACAAATTTTTTTTTTTTTTTGCCACATTACCTGGTTCCAGTTCAGAATACATGTAGCTTATTTATGTTCTATACGACAATTGTGTGTTTATCAAATTACTGCTAAATTTTTGCTATAGCAAGAAGAAATTAATTCGTAACATTCCCAAGAAGCAATACATTCATTTCTTCTTATAAGAATTTTAAAACTAGTCAAAATGATTTGAAGAATTGATAAAAGGATAATAAATGCCTTGATCTTTTGTTCTCATTATTTTAGTTCTAAAAAGTACAAGAGATAACCAATCATTAAGAACTTTGCGTGTTTCGATAAGTTTAAAATTGATTAAACTTTGTAAAGATATATAACAGTATTTTTCATTTGATAGTGCTCGTACATAGTGATAGCCACTATCAACGTTTACCTTTGCCATGGCTATCACTAACACACGCATCATGCTTTCTTCATTCTTTCCTACGTTCAGTACTGGTGAAGGTAATTTCAATTTTTAGATAATGTTCTATATCAGGAGTGACCAACAACTGGCCCGCAAGATGATTTTTCGCGGCTCCGACTAAATAAAAATACTATGTATGAAATTCAATTTCTAAAGTTTGAGATATTGGTTTTTTTTCCGCCACTTCGTTGAGCAAGTTGTGTGTTTTGGTCTCTGTATTTGTATCTGAATGCAGATTTGAATGTCTGCTCACTGTGAGACTGTAACGAACTTTTCCGAAGTTTTTGCTAACTCACAATGACACCTCGAAACTTCAACCCTACGCAGGCCCTAACAATTCCAAAGGGAAAAAATGTGTCATATTTGATTGTGGGTTTCTTATTCTGCCGTTGACCAAGAACGTTCCGTACCCGGATTTCTCTGAATTTCGAACTGGCAGGTTGGGTTTGGTGACAGATTCGCACGTTGCATCTCCGCACATGGGGAATTTGGGGACATTTCCGCAATAACCAAGCCCCTTCTTAAATTTCTTCTTTTTTTGCTTTCTCTACCTCCACTTTCTTTTATTCACTTCCTGAAGTGGATAGGAGTTGTATAGGGCTGTATCCACATCATATTGTTAAAGTTCAACTATTTTTTTATCACTAGAAGGTCGAATGTTTTGTGAATATTTTACTCAAAACTATTTTTTACCCGTAAATGCTGCGGGAAAAGTGGTCAACTAGTGATTATGCATAATCACCGATCACCTCGATAAATTCGATGAATTTTAATGTGTTTATCACTTTCACCGGCAATTATCCATAATTCCTAATTGAAGTTGGTAAATTTGATAAATATGAAAAAAATATCACTTCTGTCTCTTCATTTATTCATTTAACCAGTTTATTAGTTTGCAATACGTCCGAGAGAGAGAGAGACACGTAATTTTGCCGTAAAAATTTTATTAAAATAAGTGTCCACACACATACACACAATTATGTACAAATAAAACCAGCATTACCGATCGAATGCATGATTTTTGGTAAATTTGTGGTTTTCTAGTGTTTACCAAACTGTCGCCAATATATTGGCTATGTTTTTATTTTTTCTTAACTTTTGTGAGTGTTAACCGTAATTAAATGTCCGCCTTCTAAGGCAGGGGTCTTCAACCTTTTTCAAGACGAGAGCACTGCCTGTATCTATCATCAAAAGAAAAGCACCCTTACGGCAAGTTTGTGATATGAATGCATGAAATCAGTATTATTTCAACCCTTGAATGCAATTTGCACAAGATGTTCAATTGTAACATTGACCAAGTGCTCGCGAGCACGAAATCGGACACAAGCCTAGAGCACTCTGGATGCTTCAGGGAGCACTGCGGTGCTCGTGAGCAACGAGTTGAAGATGCCTGTTCTAAGGCGTTGTTTGTTCTGGTTTCCTTATGTTACAATTCCAAATATTCATTTTCAACACTAAATTTTCGAACCCCTCTTTCAAAAAGTAGACCTAAAACTCTTACAATTTTGTGTGTTCAGGAGGGATGACGGATGGATAGTCACCAGTGATCTACATCTTCTAATGGTAAGAGTGCTAATGCTGCATACATGCGCACATGTAACCTTACTTCATCATCGATCATTTATCAGCCCTGAGTGCCGCCGTAGACATTGGTTGAAATAGAAATTGCATAGAAAATGCTAGTTAATGGGAAGAGTCTTTTTACAGCCTTTATTAGTGCAATTTAAAAATCTATAGTTACTGACTGAGTATTCCATCCGGCTTTTTTTATAACAGTAAATAGCTTTGCATAAGTATCCTCAGTTTTATTTTCAAGCAAAGCGAAAACTATGTCCCCAATTGTGACTTCTTCATTCCTACTCATGTCTGCATTAATCGTATACAACTGATAAAACTGCTTACTGCAACTTGTAAAAGTCCCATCTGCGAAAAAGTTCTTGAAACTTTGAAGGCCATTTCACTAGCAAATACTAGCATTCTCTCAGCTTCACTGTCATCAGCCAATAAAAAATTCGTTCCATCTTCCATTGCAAGCAATTCATCCGGGAGATCAATTTCCTGAGATGTGATAGGTTCTTTCATTGACCCTTGACCTTTCCGTCTAATACGATGCAGTTGTGATTTTACGGATATTATGGATATTGTCGTAAGCGCATACAGGCTATTCGAACGGGAAAGGGGGGTGTATAGTGAATGGGGGGGGGAGAAGCGGGTTATTCACCTCCACCCTTCCGCCTATGCTAATAATACAAATTTTCTGGTGAACAGAGGGGGCAGTCGCCCCATACCACCCCCCCCCCTTTGCATCCGCCTATGGATATTGTTACTCAGCCGATGAGCCAAAACATAAACATGTGAGAAAAATTATTGTGGAGGTTTATTTTTTTGTTGTCACTGTTTGTTTTAATAAAATTTCCGGATAAACCTATTTTTCTTGAACGCTTCGATATCTCTCTCAGATGTGAAACAGGGTGTGTCCAGTCCTTCAATGTTCAATGTAACTGTTCATTGATATATGCGTTAATACATGCAAATCTCTCAGTAGTCGAGATTAGGCTAGTTGTAATAATTACAATACCCCAATATAAAATAATAATATAATTCTTTTCTTGACTTTTAGCTTATGCGATTCTTTATATAAACACTGTAGTTCTTAATAAGTTGTAGAATTTCAAGTTTGTTTCGGAGTGATGAGTTTTTCACTTTTCTAGTCAAATATTGCATAAGACACAATATACAAGTATTATTGATGCCATTTCATTCACTATCAATAAATCAATGTTACGGAATAGAATTGCCATCAGCAATCTTGAAATTGCTGAAAATACCATTCCGGGAAAAATTAAACGCCAAAGATCTAATTAAGAAAGAGCTCTTTGGTAATAAAGACGGGTTAGTTTGAACCTCGGAAGTTTTTCAGACCTGTGGGGATGCTCATGTTTAGTATAGAAGTTTTTAATTTTTGAATTAATTATTGAGGTACTCAAAACGGTTAACCATCAAAATAGAAGCTTGAGAAAAAGGGGAGGCAGAGGCTCGTGTGTCATCTAAGACAATAAAAAATTTAAAATATTTTCAAATATTTTTGCAATAGAAGATATACCTTTAGATGTTATTTTAATCTATTTCTTTAAAATGCTTTTTATAGGTTAGTAACTCAAAATTTCTCTGGAAGAGAGAAATTTCTTGTGCTCCCCTGCCATACCTCTTGCAGAGGTCGATCATGCGTGCTCCCCTGGCTGGCTCAGAATGACAAAAAAAAGTGTTAATTCGTACTTAGTGAAAGAACTATTTTAAAAATTTTAGAATCTGTTTCTCCATTGAGGAAAATGGTCAGCATTTTTGTGTACAGTATTGTTCCTTGTAGCACGAAGAATTAATTTTTATTGAAGCATTAATTTCATGTAGTACACTGCTTACAAAAAAGGTCATAAGATATTTTACTGCATTTACTGTACAAGCCTTAAAAAGGAAGCATTGCGAGTTGATGTTTTTTCTATTGTTCTGGTAAGAAATGAAGTCAGTATTTTAGCATATACAATAATGATGTATTCACCCATTAAAGATTTTTTTTAAATATATTTGTTTCAAATTATGTAAAATTAGTTGGAAAAGCATAAGCCATAATTCGGACACTTGGATTGCTATTCACCGAATAAATCCAATCAAACTAAAGTCGAGATATGGTTGAGATATGAGTTGAGTTGGAATGGGAAAAAATGATAAAAACCATAATTTCAATCATATATATATACAGGGTGATTATAAAAAAACTATCCCGACATATGGGCCCCTAACTATCATACCATTCACAGAAACTGAATGAAATTTTGGCATAAGGTATTTTGAGGTATGCGCTCAAGAATGATATGGAAAACAACAGTGTCACTCTAACAGTTACGGTTACAGTGAGAAAATTTCGAAAATATCAACTGGCAACACCATGTTTTTTGTATTGGAATGTGATCTCCATTGTGAAAAACCCTAAATAGCGTTCGAACGGCAACTGTAGCATGAAAATCACCGGCGGTAGATAGGCTAAAAGTGAGGACAACCAATAAGGACAGAGAAGCAGCATAAAATAAAGCATTTTATTGTGTTTCACAAATTTTGCACATGACCTTGTGGAGGACTAATCAGGCTGGGATCTCAGCCGAAGAAACGGTGTGACGAATGAAACGAACATTAATGCTCTCGTGCACGGCAAAGTCCTTTTTACTTTTTCCTTGCCTAGCTCCGGGGATTTTCGTGCTACAGGTGCCATTTCAACGCCATTTAGTGTTTTTCAGTATGGAAATCGCATTCCAATACAAAAAACTTGGTGTTGCCATTTGATATTTTCCCACTGTAACCGTAATTGTTAGAGTGACACTGTTGTTTTCCATATCATTCTTGAGCGCATACCTCAAAATACCTTATGCCAAAATTTCATTCAGTTTCTGTGAATGGTATGATAGTTAGGGGCCCATATGTCGGGATAGTTTTTTTTATAATCACCCCGTATATAAAGTGAAGAGCCAAAAAACTGGTACAGGCATGCGTATGCAAATAAAGAGATATGGAACCAATCAGAGTACGGCGCTGTGGTCGGCAACGCCTATATAACACAACAAGTGTCTGGCATAGTTATTAGATCGGTTACTGCTGCTACAATGGCAGGTTATCGAGATTTAAGTGAGTTTGAACGTGGTGTTATAGTCGGCGCACGAGAGATGGGACATAGCATCTCCGAGGTAGTGATGAAATTTGGATTTTCACGTACGACCATTTAACGAGTATATCGGGAATCCGGTAAAAAATTAAATCTACGACATCGCTGCGGCCGGAAAAAGATCATGCAAGAACGGGACCAACGACGACTGACGAGAATCATCAAACGTGACAGACGTGCAACCCTTCCGCAAATTGCTGCAGATTTCAATGCTGGGCCATCAACAAGTGTCAGCGTGAGAACCATTCAACGAAACATCATCGATATGGGCTTTCGGAGCCGAAGGCCCACTCGTGTACCCTTGATGACTGCACTGCACAAAGCTTTACGCCTCGCCTGGGCCCGACAACACCGACATTGGACTGTTGAGCGCTGGAAACACGTTGCCTGGTCTGACGAGTCTCGGTTCCAATTGCTTCGAGCTGATGGACGTGTACGGGTATGGAGACAACCTCATGAATCCATGAACCCTACATGTCAACAGGGGACTGTTCAAGCTGGTGGAGGCTCTGTGATGGTATGGGGCGTGTGCAGTTGGCGTGATATGAGACCCCTGATACGTCTAGATACGACTCTGACAGGTGACAGGTACGTAAGCATCCTGTCTGATCACCTGCACCCATTCATGTCCATTGTGCATTCCGACGGACTTGGACAATTTCAGCAGGACAATGCGACACCCCACACGTCCAGAATTGCTACAAAGTGGCTCCAGGAACACTCTTCTGACTTTAGACACTTCCGCTGGCCACCTAAATCCCCAGACATGAACATTATTGAACATATCTGGGATGCCTTGCAACGTGCTGTTCAGAAGAGATCTCCACCCCCTCTTACTCCTACGGATTTATGGACAGCCCTGCAGGATTCATGGTGTCAATTACCTCCAGCACAACTTCAGACATTAGTCGAGTCCATGCCACGTCGTGTTGCGGCACTTCTGCGTGCTCGCGGGGGCCCTACACGATATTAGGCAGGTGTACCAGTTTTTTTGGCTCCTTAGTGTATATATATATATATGCATGAAAGATGATTTCAGTGGCACAATTTAATGTGGAAACAACCCAGCAACGGGATAAGTCCAGCCGCAGAGTTCTGGAGTTCATTCATTCATTCAGACTCCTTGGTCCGTGTCTACGATTGTACGCGACTGGTTTTTGGCACTCATATATTTTTCCATCCCGATAATAAAACTCCTCCCAAAGTCTACAACAGCTTGAATTTTCAAGATATACATCAGCGTATTTCTTGCGCGTATATTCGACTCGCGCGTGTGGCCACATGTGGTGCCACTATAAAAGAGGCGCCAAATTATGGGTAAGGAAAAAGTAATAATTGCCAAAAAATTTGAAAACCCTTTGTCCGTAAAATTCAAAATGTATGGGCTGAAATCATTTGCTGAATAAACTATAATTTTTGATTCATTACATCTTGTTGGGAATTAACCAGATTAACAATTTCATGAACCAGTTTATGAAGAAGTGGATGTAATATTAAGACCAGGATAGAAGTTTACCAACTGAATTACCCGTGTTCCACCATATTACTCATGGCGTAAACAAATCTGCTAGTTCTTTGTGTCATTTAACTGCTGCGCTTTATGCGCCGGGGTGTCACCCTTCTGAGATATTCGCTGAGATATTTGAATTCATAAATCGGATAAAAGTTTGGTAAAAACAGCATTAAATGCTGGTATATATAAAACGGTTTACCAATGCTTTTTCCCCATTTTTCCTCCGTTTTCGTATACCTCAGCAAATATTTCACTCAAAAACGTGGAATTTGTTTTTGTTGGCATCAGAAGAGACAGCGCGACAACTTTCTAATTGGGAGTTTTTGGACACAGGGTATCCATAAAAAAGGTTAATTTTTAAAATTTAAATAACTATTTAACCACTTGCAACGTGAATGACGTATCTGAGTTCTACACGTTATTTGAATACTTTTTCTAATTAGAAGTATGTCTCTAGGATCAACGGTTCGCAGTAAAATGCTGTGCTGCTGTTACTTATGCACCCTGTATACGGTAAAACAATAATTCAAAGTTATAATAATAAAAATAAATTAGCACGAAATTGTATAGATAGACCCAATGATGTGTGTTTTAGTTTACACCACATTTCATATCAGCAAACATACAGAGCCATCGAACGGAAAATTTTAGGTATCATGTCTGAGACCAGTCCTTCAAGGTACTCCCACTTGTCGATAGATCCATCCGATATTTCGTGTCATCAGAAGAATGTTATTTGCCACAGGTCATTAAGCATAAAAAAGGTACGAACTAGAAGAAAAAAACGAAGAAAAACGTTTTTTTTCCTACCAGAATGTATCTGCATCAGCCGCACAGATCATCAAATGGTCATAACAATAATACATTCGAGCAGATGGGGGGGGGGGGGAATAAAAAAAACAGCAGTTAAATACGTTGGACGGTGGCGGAAGGCTTCTTCAGGCTACTCAAGGGAGTTTCGTCTTAAAGAAAAAGGTTCCTCTCCATTACGTACTCTCTCATCCTTGAACGAAATAACTTTGAACCTTTTCTAAAGTCAGAACTGACAGCGCAACCATTAACGATTTACTTGGTTTGAAATATTTGTTGCTAGAGATATACGTTTCCTGGATCACATTGAAAACACACACATTCGCCGTTTCATATACGTATGTACGTGCATAAAAATCAAATTTTTGTTTCTGGGGCCTATACGAAATCACTGTTCCCAGGTTGATCAAATATTTATGAATCCTTAAATAAACTATTCTATTCTTTCATTCATTTTTGGTTTCGTAGGATAAATTATCAAATAGTGACCGTCGTGAATGTTTCAAGAAAATTATCCAAACTACTAAAAATATCAATTTGCTATCATTGCGTATGATTATGCGATTTCCTTTAATTTTTTTTCTCTCACGCGTGTCGCTGTCTTCCCAGGGCCATCATATAGTAAACCTCTGTTACAGACTAAATTCACTGGACTGAATTTTTTCCTTTCTCTATCTTAAGTGTCATAAAGTATAGCTAACAAGTAACGGCTGTTGTCATCTCTCAAAGAAATACCAAATTTTTATTGAAAAAAGTAAATAAATAAAACGTATAGGTTTCTTTAGGACATCTTTTTTCAGGCATCGGACTACGTTTAAAACGCCATTTTGAAAGAAAATATCCATTTTTATTCTTTTTTCCCTTTTCATTTTTTATGAAAGCCCTATTTGTTGTGATTCCAAGACAGGCCTTGTTTTGTTTTCTATGGCGTTTAGAACCCAAGTTACAAATACAAATACAAATACAACGCCACAACAGGCAAATTGCCCAACGAGGTGGCTGACTTAAGAACATCATGGATCCCCGAGCCCCTACCTACTACTGCTACACCACACATGCACCCCCCCCCCCCGCGGAACCCCCCAACGAATCGGTACATGCGGGAATGTGCGTGTACGTGTAGTGCAACCTGACGTAAAGTTTGTTTCTGTGTAATACTTGTTATGTGTAGTGCTGTCATCTGCCCCCAGTTTTACTAACTATGAGTGAAGTGTTATGGTTGAATGATTTACCGTTGTAGGACTGTTGCTCTCTGTGGCGAGACTTTTTAACGGGGAGATCGGCTCGCATTTGCGCCTTGAAGTTGGGAACCACAGAAAACCAACTTCAGCCGACCACCACTGTGGGGTTCGAACCCGGATCCTCGCATCACGAGTCCGGCACTATAACCACTCGACCACCACAGCGGCCTTTTAGTGTTCCGTTTTTACATACAAGTAATCTGTGAATAATCACTTTGAACGTGTTTAAGAAAAAGTTTTTTTTTTACATTTTACTTGAGTTTGAAACATGATTTCTAAAAATCAGTTAATTGTATCATTAAAAAAATTTTAATAATGATATTTTGGCATATATTCCTAAGGTTTCGCACCAAAATCTAACGTCTATCATATATTATATAATAGTATTTGTCTAATTACAGTTTTTATATACACGATATGTGGAAAGAAGTTTCAAAAAATTCACTCGTACATCAACAGATTTGGGTGTAACTAAAGAACATACCATATTCCTTCAAATTTTGGTACCAAATCTGCATCATTACAAGCTAAATTTACTGTGAAAAAAAAATTCATTCATAGAATTTTTGGCAATCATGTTTCGAATATTACATGAATTTTGCTTAAAATTTGAATAAAAATGACTTTTCATAGAAAAGGACATAGGTAGTCCAAAATTTATTATTGTTTTCATTATTTTTCAAAATTTTCTATCTAGAAATGTTATTAATGTACATTCCAGTACCATTTTATAAAAAAGTGACAAGAAAGGTAGTCGGATTCCATCTTTTAAACCGTTATTGATAGAAACAAACTTTCAATTAGAGAAAGTTTTCAAATAACGTGGCCGTACATGTACTAACATGCACGGCTTAAAATTTTAAATGGCCTATTTGTCCTTTAACTTTTAGTTAAAAAGTTATTGTCTTGTTTTGTCTGAGCTCAACAAAAAAATTAATGTGTATAAGTGCAATATTATTCAAGTTATTTGAGTTGAAAAATCACTGAAAACGATGAAAAGAATCGCATACAGTAAAGAACAAACGAGAAAAAATTCGAAATATTCTTTTGCAGTTGGCCAGTTGCAGTATATTAAAACTTTTCTAAATTCTGAGATTAAAACCTTAACTTTCAATCAGAAATATCTCAACACATATTGCACTTGGAAACGGGTTTTTATTTTTTTTTGGGGGGGGGGGGAGAGTTCAAGAGAGACAGGGCAGCAACTTCCTTAATAGTAGCCAGAGGACACAGAAAAAAGCATATAAAGAATTAAATTTTGTATCTCAGTCTTTTTATGGGTCTCTGGTGAAATGTTTGTCCATCTAAAACGGGCACGTTATTTTTATACTTTTTCTAATTGAAAGTATGTCTCTATCACTGACAGTTCGAAAGGTAAAGGGTGTTTAAGAATATAACTGTACACCCTGTACGCATATCGAATGTATCGTATTTAAAAATGAATGTTATATCTGAGAACAAAGGCATTTAAGAAATCATTTTCATCGGGTAATATGAATCGGGTTCAAAATGAAGAAAATTAATTCGAATATTGATAAAAAAAACAAGATTTAATGAGTCTAATTTAAACGTAAACCCGATGCGTTTTACAAACTGCAAAGAAAACTTTTTGTTATTACTTAGTGATTCAATACATCGATTAAAACATTTAAAAAAAGTTTTTTTTCCTTCTTTAGCATATTTATATTTTGGATGAATAATTTTTAAAGTTCTTCTAATTTTGATTTCTATAATTTGAAAAATAATATGAAAAAACACACATGAAAAAATCACAAATTTGATTTCGACAGTTTTATTTTATCCAATATAAAGTCAGAATAACTCAGAGCATGAACTAAACATATCTGTCCTCACCACAATTCAGAACAACTTATTAAACCATCGCAAAAGGTCATGGGTGAAAATCTGCTCATCTGTTCATTTAGTCTTTCCTTATTTGAATGGAAGAAAACAATGTGAACATTACCTGAAATGATAAAATAACACGAAAAAGATTTTTATTCCGATTATTATTATATATATTCACGAATTTTTTATTTCTTATTCAGCCTATAATAATGAAGTATAAGTAATAAAATATGTCAAGAGTTCTGTTACTTTTTCCTACCGAATTTCATTTCCAGAAGCAAAACTATCCGGTAACTCACCCATAGAACAATTAAACGTGAAATTTATACACGCATTAATATTTAATTTTTATTCAAGATTATGAGGAATATTCACTGAACCTCGGAGAGGTAGAAAAATATTAGTTTCTCAAAGCATGTAGGCCTACGGAAATCTTAGAGCCACGGATACTGGAAATTGAAAGCATTAAACTTAAGTTCTGAAAAATCAAACAAATGATAAATTGTCTCACAAATGTGATACTAATGTAGCCTACTTTAAAGTGTCGTTTCAATGGACGAAATATTTTAAAGAATTTTGAGAAGCCAAAGGAAATTATAAGAGAAAAATAATATTCGAACACACAAACTGGGCGAATTCCAGATCATAATATATATAAGCAAAAATAATGTTCGTATTTTGTCGTTAGCTTATGTGCAATTAATAAAGATGCATAAGTACATTAATACAGAGCAGCGTTTCTCAACCTATAGTCCGCGGACCACCTCTGGTTCACGACGATAGCATAGGTGGTCCGTAGGCAGACTTGATAAAATTATTCACCCGTTGTAATTGATTGTGTTATTATTCTTTTCCACATGAGTTCAAATAAAATAACACACCTTCGTACTTACCTTCACTAGACATCATCGAGGGGATTGCAGTAAATTGCGATATTAAATACTGGATATCCCTAAATTTTGTCAAAAATTACAATTTATTGCTTTTTAACAGAATTCCAACTCAGTGTGCCCAGTCTGGGAACACCTAAAAATTCTTTTTCAAGCACGGAAAATAAACGATAAATAAAATAAAAATTAGTTTAGAGATTACTTTGAACCTTCACCCATACTTTTGGCCTGCGTTTATTTTTTGAAAACCCTTATTTTTTAAAGAAATGGATTCAAATTTCAAAGGTTTTTTGGATATAAAAAGGATTTCTCTGGAAAAAAAACTTATTTTGTTGGCTGTACACTGATCTGTTTATTCTGTATAAGTTTTAACTTTATACATTGCAAGCTTGCCTAAAATTGAGTCCCGAATCCAAGGTGTGCCCTCTTTGGGCACAACAACAAAATGAAAACGGTAAATGCAATCTTTACAAAACTATACCTGCGTACTCCTCTAGGCCTGAATAGGCTGCCTACAATTTTTTTTTAATTCGAACTTTACAGGATAGCGTGCCGGAAAGGGTTAAATGCAATTTGCGAATTGCTACTAAAATTGCTCAAGAGTAAAAATAAAGGGCTGCTACAAATCGCAGTTAACAAAAATGTACAATATTTCTCGAGAAATATTCAAATGATACGATGACTATATTTCATTAAAAAAAATATGGTAAATTGGGATCTTAAATAATAATTCGTAAAATACGGGATATCCCCAATAGTCATCAAAAAACATTGCCAAAAGTAGGTACAATCAACCAACCGCAATTAAAATTGCTGAAAAATTGTGGAAAAAACTTTAAACCTGACAAATATGTGAGATGAATATTTTATAATTTTGCCATAATTATCATAATATAATTTCGATTATGAAAACACTGCGTGTATGTGTTAGTTACGACTTTAGTAATTATTATTGCAAATTAATTAATAATTTTTATAATTATAAAATGTATAAAAAAATTAGAACAACGAAAATTTTACAGGTATGTCCCGTAATACCAGACACAAGTTGTCCGTCAAATTGTTTTAGACATTTTACTGGTCCTTGTTTTCAGAAAGGTTGAGAGAAACTCTTTTACAGAGTATCTAATCTTTTAATTTTTTCATAAAAATTCGGATCTTAAAAAGCACGTGAAAATCCTCAGCTGCTTGCTATGGGTAAAAAAGAATAAAATTAAAACAAAAATTGCATAAAAATGCAATGATTCATACTACTGCTCTGACCGACTTATCAAACGATGAAATCAATATTTTGTGTAGCCACCGGGGAAAGGAGAACAATTGCTGTTGAAGTGGGAAAAATGATATGGATGTTTGTGTCTATATACTTCCACACGTTGCCTAGTTCATAAGCTTATTCCTCTTATATCGTAGTCGCATTTGATCCATGGTGGGCATGGGCAAGTCTATTGACGATCATCGACCAAGCGTGTTGGAAGGGAGAAGGGCGCGGTAGTCCAGGTCGACAAGATACTCGTCTAAAGTATCAAAGGATGTTTAGGGGTGCCGCGAATTCGATACCCGATTCGTCCTTGTCAGAAAACTTTCCTGACACATGGGCACAACAGAAACGGCGACATGACCGCAGAAAAAATTGCTACCACAGGGAGTCCCCATCGAGGGGTTAGCGCACCAACCTCTCGATGAGTGTAAAAAACAAGCCTGCCGTTCGGAATCGGCAATAAATTGTAGGTCCCGGTCTAATTAGCCCTCGTGTGCAGAAAATGGCCGTAGTGCGACAAAAATTATCAATGAAGGAAGGGAGAAAAATCTAGTGAATGTACGGCCTTATAGGAAATGAAATCTAGTGAGCATTGGATATTGTTGAGTATCACGTGCTGTCGTGCATTTTCATATCAGAAACTGGATTTTAGCAAGTCCTTTAATTTAGAGAGGACAAAAGGTACTTGTATTTGTATTTGTAAAATCTTACGAACTACACCCGTGGCTGTTGAGTGGCTAGCAATACATGCCCCCCCCCCCCACATCCTGTAGCGGGGCTCTAGGGCTGTTACCTTTAGTAGGCCTCCAGAACAGATTTTCACTGGTCCTTATATAGTGAATATATAATGTGAAACCAAAAAATTACATGAATCAACCCGGGGCCCCCTGGCTGAAGCCCTGTCAGCCCCACCTTTATGGGGAGCCATGCAGAAATGCGTACTAAAGCGAGAGTAAAATCCAATAACGTTCCATACCTTAACGTCAGGTGACGGACTGGTATGGTGGCACACCCCGAAGCAGAATGTTTTGCATTATTCTGTAACGAGCCCTCGGCTTACTTTTCTGCAGTAAAAATTCCCCCTAATACTGTTTTCTACACTTTTCTTAAAATTTTTCCTGATTGTTCTACTTTAGCACTTATTGTTCTGCAACGTACGTCGCAGATTTCGGCATATTCTACTTTGGGGGTGACACATAATGCAAGAAACAAGTATTCTCTGTCGACAAGATCCCGAAATACTCGGTTGTGACCATCGTGGTGCTATAGATCAGATTCCCAAAATTTTTGTTTTCCCCCCCCCCTTTCTTCAAAACTGTTTTCCTCTCATTGTCCCTCAACTCAAGCCAATTCATAAGTTCCTATACTATGCACATATGTTCTATCCCTTTCCCCTTCCTGAACCATTTGATCGCCTCCCAGAAAGCGATATTGCCCATTTTTGGAACACTATAGACAGATTAGGAATCTGAAAAGACGATGTCAGGCCATTTGTAGATACACGAGGAATTTTCTATGTACCATTGCAATGGTGGTGTTGACTCAACGTTGTTCATGGCAATGGACACAATGAAAAGATTCCCCGTGGCTTCAGACGACATCGAGTTTCACTTGCTGACAGAGGTTGTGCACAAACCGAAACTGTTGGGCTACGGTTCCCGATGATTGCAGTAGGATTTATAATAATGATGCACACAAAATGTCTGCCCTCTCGTTCGATCACGTAACGAGGCTGCTGCTATCGGTCGTCTCATTATAACCAACAATTACATGTACTCATTAGTGTGACTTGATTGTACCCAACACTAGCAACGAATTCTCACAATATCCGCTGAGTCGATAATCCTCAATTCTTGCTCTGCCAAATTCATAACCATACGCGTATGACTATCATAGTTTTGGACTAGGTAAAAACACAAAACGATTATTAAAACTGGCTCTTTGTATCTGTTCTTTTATACCACAGTAGGCCCTATTTTCTTACAGAAAGTGTGACTGACGAACAAGAACCGCATTAACTATAGTCACTGGCGTACGAAAGGATCGGAGAGGTGTTAATGTTTTTTTGCAGCGAAAAGCGACCTTCCACTCCCCGGAAGAAAAAAATGATGAACCACTCCACCTTGAGAAAATCCTGCAATGATAATGATCTGCATTTCTTTCCACGGTATCTGCATAGTGCAAATTTCAGGGTTATTACATGCTTCCAATTTCAGGGCTACTAATGCATTTTTAAAATGGCCAGCAGTGTATTTCTATTCAGTGTGTCTACCAAAGACTATTACATAGCATAATAAAATAAAAAATACAAATTGAATTGACTCGTTTATTTTCCAGTATTGCGCACGTACGAGCTCAACAAATAGTATCTCAATAAAATAGTCAATCTCAATAAATAGAATTGAGGCAGGATGAGAAGAGAATTTTGTGTTAGCAGTCATCGAAAGATGCTAGCAACTCTGATAAAATCCAACAGGTCTATAAAAATAATGTAGAAACCTTTCAAAATAATTGCTTTCTGATTTTCCCCTCACATTTGCCCTACTTGTAAGAAAGTCTATTTTAAGGGTTGGGTTTTACTTTTACAAAAAACAAAAGGGGGAAGGGAGTAAAATACGATGGAAATCTGCCCCTTCAGTATGAACGAAATGATGGGAAGGGTAGGCTATATTAAATAATTTATTGATAGCAGATTCGAAGTCAGCGAAATAATTTCAGTCACTTACTTACCCCGTAACGGTAATCAATACAGACTTCAAACCATATACGTAAATTGATATAAAATAAATCCAATTCTGTTATACCCATATTCTACGCACACTATTAAATCATTGCAGTTTTCAGACGTGATAGGATCATTATTTGTAACCGATTTATAATTAGACGGACTACCTATTTTTCACGCAGACCATTTTCTTAATCTGCAATAGTAACATAATGAAAGATTATCATCATGAATGGATTGCTTAAAAGATAATGGATGTTATGCAAAATTATCCGTTTTCTTTTTTTTATCTTCGAAGAAAAAATTGAGAAAAATGTCCATTCCTTTCAGTAAGATGCATTCAGTGTGTTTGACGTCAAATTCATATTTGACAAGATCCGATTCAATAAGAAGTTACTATGTACAATGAATGCGTTTACCTCTGGAGAAGAGAAGCACAATGTCGTGATACAAAGAAATCGTAAATGCTTACTTACTTACGAAAAAAATGTGTTCAGATGAAGTGGTATAAATTAACTATTGCTAACTTACCTTGAGATGAAGCGTTTTAACATGAAGTGCATCGTTCTTAATCTAACAATAGGCCTGTTAGACCAGATTAGATCTAACAATAGATCTAAACTGATGACCTCATCATCATCATAAAAGATATAAGAATATTAAATCAGCATAGGTTACTTAAGATAACGTGTTAAAATATAATAGCAACTTCAGAAAGCATGATGACTTTTTATACGGACACCCTGTTCTCAAAAACCCAATTAGAAAGTTGTTGCGCTGATCTCCTGATGCCAACAAAAATAATACACGTTTTTAAGTGCACAATTCACTGAGATATTTGAATTTTGAAAAATTGAGAAAATTATTTAGCATTACTTATTATGCATTAGGCTACTAATTATTTATTAGTTTATGCCTTTCCACGGAATGAAAAAAAAATGTATGTTTCTTTGATTAAAAAAACCTATGTTGTTTGATATTCATTTAATTTGGTGCTATATAAACAAAATAAACTCTAGCTTAATCGCAATACTCCTGTACATAAATCAAGAGTATTTGGTATATTAACTTTTGAACTTTTCTGTCCTCTATGACAATCTGTTTTTGTTATTTTATGCATCAAAACTGTCTAATTAGACCGGTAAATACAGTTGTAAATACCAAACTGGTTTCAAGTGACTAAACTGATGACGCTCAAAATGTTCTGAATCAGAGAAAAACCGAGAGATGAATACTATATATCATATCTACTATTAATTTCTTACATTTTGTTGAAGTAACACACAATATTACTTCTGTTTTTTTTTTCTTTTTTAATGACAAGTGAAGATTAGTTCTAGTAGATTATACATGGTATATATATGTATACATCGTAAAAAAATCCAGCTCAATCATTTCACGCAATTTTTTTGTATCATTGTTCATTTCTAAATAAATGTTATCTAAAAATGTGCGCAACCTCAAGCTTGACTCAGAATGTAAATTTGAAAGTTTAGCATGTATTGTTTGACAAACAAAATCAAAATAGCGAAGCTTTAGTGGTGAGTTCGATGACATAAAATGACTTTGCTGATAACAGATCCATCATATCTGCAGACGTTAGTCATTTAAAAAAATCTACGTCTTTAGGAAAAGTGACTCTCTTGACTATGAAGATGACATCTTCTAAAAGTGTTAGAGGCCAAAAAAAAAAAAAAATAATTTTAAATGCGTTGATACTACAAGGAACCGATAAGTATCTAACTATAGTAGAAAATCATTGGACTACGACACGAGACTGAGCATGATAAACCATGTTGATATTATTTCCAGCCGTTGAGCAAATTTTTCTTATTCTGTCGTGATAGAATGATGAAAGATAGATGGCCTCATTTTTTCAAATTTAATATAACAGTGGTGTGATATCACTGTAAATTAAAAAAAAAACAATTTCATATAGGCCTATATTTTTTTTTTTTTTGGAAAATTGTCTCAGTTTAATTTCAAATCATTCAAGATTATTTCGGGGAAAATTGTAAGATTTCATTTTATTACCACTGTTATGTCAATAGCGTAAGACAGATTTTCATATTTACCACATTCGTACTCAATTTTCATTAAAATAGGCTCTTTCCGATACAGAAAATCTTGAGTGACACGGCTTCTAATCTGATATATAAAAAAAACCAACAGGAATTTAAGAAGTCGAGTTCGTTCGTTTGGCAGTATAAACGGATGAAAAATACCTAGTGAACATATTTATAAAGTAGGCCTACTACGTTGCATTTTTTGTCTCACATAATCATTACCTGGTCGTAATTACGAATTTAGGCAGTAGCAAATAATTGAACTTTTTGCATATCAGCTGTGTAATACTTTTTTTTATTTAGATCGAAATTCAGCACATAGGTACAGCATTTATTTTTAGTCTCTATGATTTATGTGTTTATTATTTATAGTTCTAATGGGATAAATATTATCGAAGGGAATTGTTATAGTAAATATACTTTTACGAAACTTCTCATTCTAAAGATGGGGAGGAACAGATAAGGAGAGATAGATGACCAGTGACTGACGCAACAGTAGACAGCTTATGCTGGCAATGGAACGCAGGTAAACATACAGGTGGATAGTTTGAACATGATTTGCCGAGGTAACACATACTTGCTGTTGTCTCATTCATAATAATGTTTTCTTTATACCTCAATTGAACTTTGACTATTAACGATTACATTTCTAGGCAGGGTATAATGTCATACCTTTATACAGTCTTTATCTTTTGAACCATTAGTGGCAGAAACAAACCTTCAATTCGAAAAAGTATCCAAATAACGTGCATAATTTAGATGTCAATTCTTCTAATAAAGTCCTCAAAAAATGTACTGACACACTAAACTTAATTTTTCACACGGCCCACCTGTCCTCTACCTGACGAACCGTTGATTCTACATACATACTTCCAATTAAAAAAACTATCCAAATAACGTATAGCACTCAGATGTGTCATCCATGTTACAAAGGGTTATATACCGTATATACTCGTGTATAAGCCGAGTTTTTTTTTGTGGAAAAATTCGTTCCTCAAGTGGGGGGGGGGGGGGAGGGTCGGCTTATACTCGGGTCAGTTTTTGATGAGAAAATATCGACCCCGCACAATCAGTAGTTATTTTTGTAGCAGTGTTTGAGAAACCGGCATTATTAGTATGGGATATGTTGAAACCCCCGAAAATGTCAAAGTCGAGGCAAAGAAATCGAAAACATCATTGACTTTGATACCAGGTGGGCTAACGTCGATTGTAAAGCTTTATGTAAGCATCAACAAGCCTTTCAAAGACTGTTTGAGGAATTTGTGGATCGAATGGATGAGTTCCGATAATAAAGAAACCACAAAAGGTGGTGCCTTGAAGAAACCTGACATTGGCCTAGTGTGCCAATGGGTACATGAGGCGTGGAATTCTGTCTCCACCGAAATTATCATCCGATCCTTCAAAAAATGTTGCATCAGCAATGCGATGGACAGAACTGAAGATGATATCCTCTTTGAAAGTGACAATGGCGATGACAGCGTACCCATCATAGGGGCGATGCCACACCCCCTATGATGATCTGATGGATTACGATGAGCTTGGAGACTCAGAAGAAACGGTTTAAAAAGTTTGAATCGTTTTCTGTTGTAAATTTCCGTAAGCTATTCATTTTGCATGAAAATATAAGAATTTTTTTACTCTGAAATGCACGGATTTTTTGGGGTCGGCTTATACACGGGTTTTCAATTTATTGCGGTTTTGGTGGTCCTGAAGTAGGGGGGTCGGCTTATATACGAGTCGTCTTATACACGAGTATATACGGTATATAGTTATCGAAATACAAAAACTGACATTTTATACGGACACTCTGTTCTCAAAAACGCAATTAGAAAGTTGTTTCACTGTCTCTCCTGAGGCCAGCAAAAAGATTTCACGTTTCTAGTGCTGAGATATTTGTATTAAAAAATCGGAGAAAAGTTGGGGAAAGAACAGCATAGATGAGGTCAAGAAGCTTTGTCTACTAGTTTATGTTGTTCCCCCCTCCAACTTTTCTCCGATTTTGAATTCAAATATCCCAGCGAATATCACGCTTAGAAAAGTGTATTTTTTTGTTGGCCTGAAAAGAGACAGTGCAACAACTTTCTGATTGGGTTTTTGAGGATTGAGGGCAGGCTGTGAATGAGCAGTGTGCAATTTTCGAAAAGAAAGAAAATTTTCTAATTTTCTAATTATTTTCTAACTTGTAAAATTCAATCCAGCTTATTCAACCATCACTCTCTCAAAATTGCAGACATCAATCAGACGGATTAATTCACGGATATATTGCAGCTATCTATGATTTTTGTAGTTCCCGGATCGAGTTTTCCAGTTCCAAACAGTGGGAACTGACTCTTTCCTAAGGTGTGAGGGAGACACATCGACCAACGAAACAATGTTGAAATACACGTCGTTATGACAATGTCGGAAAAATTTTTTAACTGGCCAACGACTGAATAATTTCGGAAAATTAGTTCGAACTTTAGTTGACTTAAGCGGGCGTTTAGCCATCTTATGTCGAGTTGGAGAGGTTTCACCCCCATTGAGTTTAGTATTGCTCCAACCATGAATGAGAATAATAAATGACGAGTTACTGTGTGTGTGTGTGTGTGTGAGGAAGTAGAGTTACCCGCTCGTCGAGTTATCTCTCGATGTTCTACTCTGGCATGTATCTCAACATGATACATCATACATACTGTATTTGACAGCCACATTTTTTATGGGGTTCTTTTTTTTTTTGTTTATTTATTTATTCATTTATTGTTTATATTTATTTATATTTATTATTGCATTTTTTTAACAGTCTGGGCGTTTTGACTGTTGTGACCTTTGAATTTGTATCCATATTCGCATTTGTACATGAATGTAGCAACGATATCCGGTGGTTATTGTTGGGGTACATAAAATTAAGTACTACGACACCCGAAAACTTTAAGAAAATGCTTACCAGTTTTTTATTTTAATTGTGTTATGAAGCGTTTTGTTTTCCCTAGTGACAGGCGGAAGCCAAGAACCCGACACGCGTGTAACCAAAAACAACTTTTGGCTCGCTCAAAATTTTTTGACAGTTATTTTTATTTGTTTATTAATGAATATTTTTACTATATTTTCCATAACTATGTTTATTATTCTCATTGATTTTTTCGTTATCATTTTTTGTTAATTTTTGAAAACTCAAGTTCTATTGAAATTTTTATCTATTACATTGTGTGTGTTATGAAATTAATTTTTCTTTTTTATATTATCTAAATTCGATGTCATAAAATATCCAATGTTACAAACATATATGTTGATCCAGGATTTAAAGGGTTAATTTCGTTACAATTTAAAGTGGTTTCCCAGCAATATTCAAATCAAATCGTTTTTGTGAAAAATCCTTATCAGTGACCTAAAACGCATCAAGAATATTTAATAGTTTCCTGATATTTCGTCAGGACTTGATTTTGCAGACTTGTGTTGTCAGGATGGCAGAAAAACAAGTGAAGTGTAACTAAAAATGCAAACTTCAATTATTTTAAAATATACGCAAGTCACAGATGGTCCATGAAGCATGAAAGGTTGGGATCCACTGATTTAGGGTGTCAAATAAAAGCCACCGAATACTAAGATCGGATGTTGGATAATAGGCCTATTCTGTTCTGATTCTGAACCTGGGACTGGTTTTGATTTGACAGCCGAGTCTGCTTTCATCAATAGAATTTCACTTCAATGTATAACAAATTTGTTTTTTTTTTCCTGATTTCACTTTATCGATTCGAAAAAAATGCATATACTATATAATATTGCTATTATATAGAATAGTATTGTACTACTGTTATTTCCAACTTATATGCTTATAGATTGAATGATGAAAGCCTGGCATGATAAAAGCTGGAAACACCTCGATCCGAGTTTTATTCAAATAATTTTCCTGTGAGTTTTCTAAGGCTTTGTCTGAAACTGTGTGAACTCTAGTTTTGCGTCTGAAACAAAGACCTTTTTTATTTTTTGGGTACGAGGAAAAAAGTAAGAGCACTTAGTTCTTGATGCCGAACGGTCTTTGGTGTGTGTGCAACTGAAATTCTTTTCAATTTTCATTTTCCGTAACGTATAGCGCAACTGTTTCTCATCAGACCATGAATTCTCTCTTATACATGTATTCATTAAGTGATGTGGTGACAGTATCGTCTTAACGCATGGGCCCACCCGAGCACGGCCGGAGGGCCTCAAGTGCTGGGGGGGGGGGGGGGAGGCTCATGAAAATGAGATCTGGCTAAAATTTTCGAACGTTAACATGTCTCACCGATTGGGACCTCAGAAAAATCACTTAGCCCGGGGCCCCGAATGAATGCTCATAAGACGGCCCTGATTGGTGAGGCAAAGAAATTTCGTTTGATAGAGAAATATCGAATAAATTTAAATGACGGTCATGGGCATGTGCTGGATCATATTTCTAGAAACGAAAGATATATTTCTTTATACAAGATTTTGAATATTCCGTAAAGGAATTCGATCGGGAGTGTAGCCTACTCATACAGATGCTGTTGAAACAAAATTTAGAAAAACTGTAACGTTTCAAATTTTCCCAGGAGTAGTTTGTACATTCATTGGTTAAATTCACTAATATTGTAATTTTTCTGGTATTGTGTTTTTTTACTTCCAATGGTAAGTAATGGTAAAATAATGCAAAATGTTTCGAAATACTGTGTGTCGTTCAGATGGTTTTCCGGGTGATTATATAATGCAAATACAAATACAAACAAAGCTACAACAGACAAATTGTCCAAGGTGGCTGAGAAAAGATGCCCTTAAAAAATATGGATGTCGAATACAGCCAAAATACAGCAACCAAATATCACGAAATAAATAATGCTTGCTATCGTGAAGGAGATTTCATTCGACGTAAATTTTTATTTAACTATATTATTTGTATAGGGTCTTTTTTTTCTTTTTGAGATATTCCTTGCCATATCAACTCTATCAGTTTGTAATATTATCCATCAGACAATAGACCTACTATATAAAAAGAAAAATAAATAGGGATTCAAAGTTAAATCATTTTAAGATAAACTTGATGGCCTAGATGAGAGTAAAAGCATTTTTTCCCATTTATACAATATGGCTTGCTTGGGGTAGGCTATTTTTTCAAGGAGAAAATATTCTCGAAACTTTTTGTGGTTTTCCTTAATGCATTTTTCAAATGTATCTACTTTCTGGTCCAGTACAAAAGACTTGATTAACTCTTGCTCTTCAGAGACCTACCGTAAATAATTGTATTTTCGAAGAATACTTCAAACCTTTTTCAATGTTCCCAAATATAGGAGCTCAACTCAAAGTTATACAATTTTAAATAATGTAGGAAAAAGTATTATGCCAAGTAAATATATTAAATGCGAGCATATTTATTTTCGTTTTGTTTTAATGTAGCCTACTGTAATTCATTTATGCATTTCCCATCTCACTTATAAGAACAAAACCGCAAAATCTTTCTTTTCTTAAATGTTTCATAAATACAAACATACCTTTTCTTGTGAATTTTGGGGAAAAAATGGTAATGAGAGACTAAAAATTGTTCTTCCCGTTTTCATAAGCAGTGAACTTTTTAACGGCCAAAGAATATGTACTTCGAAATGAATTTACTCTTTTCTTCATTCACGGTGTGGGTTCATCTGCATTTATATATGAGAGCACGGGTTCTTTTACTTTAGGAACTAGAGTTAAAAGAGTCTCTCTTATGGAAACTAGGCTTGCCTTTCATAATCTCGTTGCTTCTGTTATTGTTGTTGTTGTTGTTTTTTCCATGATAAACAGCTGCAAAAGGCCAGCCCTTTGCCGTGACATTCTCTCTAGTTATAGGTGAATTCGCATGCGAGGGGTGGAGATCCCTTCACCGCAATTAACCATCCCAGGAGGAGGGAAGGGGGGGGGTTACTCAAAATGAATACAACTCCAGCAAAAAGGGGTTGACCCATAGCTGCTGCATGTGTGGCTGGTTGTACAAGAAACCGGTAAGAAAAGCCCTGATAAATGAACCCGGACTCCCCTAAGATAGATGACTGCTAATTGTTATGCGTGAAATCACGTCTCGAGATTTCTCCGGCACGTTTATTTTAATTAGTGCACGAGCGACTAAAAAAGAATTTTTATCCTTTTCCCGATCTTTTCTGGTCTCCACATCCACCCACATCCAACCGTCTCGCTCATTACAACAAAAACCGCACACAACACACACTATCATGTTCGTATATATTTGTGTATGTGTGTGTGTGTGAGGCCTCTTGTCACGTCATCGCACGTGATCTACTTCCATCTATTTTTCCTACATTTAATACCTGCCAACAGTGAAAGAGATGCGAAGTGTATGTAATAGTTTTTATTCCAGAACTTCCTGCCGGCTTTTTCAGGCTAGCAATATTTCAAGTTTGGGTTTCCTTTATTTCTTTCTTCTTTGCTTAAAAAACCGAAGCAAGACCTTCTTCATTATTATTATTATCATCGGTAGGGCTGTTTGTGTATTCGAATTGAACAAAAATATTTATGTGACTGGAGATGAAATAGTCCCAATTCGAAGTAGGCGTAAAAAATATCAGACTCACACACAGAGACCACTGAAGTCATTCATTTATATTAGTTTGCATTTGTTAGTCATACATTTGTTAGTGAGAAATTGTTTGTTTTTTAATCTGTTTTAAAAATTTACCTTTTCTTTGCATTACAAGCATGAATAGTGATAAAAAAAAAAGTACTATTTATTATAAGCGAGAGATTTTTACTTTATTGATTCTGGCGCAGTTGTATTGATGAAATTTTTTTATTTATTGAAGGACTGCCGGGTCTTACCAGATACACAATGTTTATGCTACAATATTAAAAATAACAACTGAAACAGCTGAAAAATCTTCAGCTGTATTAGCTGAATAGCAAAATTTTCAAATAGGCTACAGTCGAACGTTTTTATAAAATCATTCTTTTGTTTGCTTTTTGTTTACATCAACCCACTGACAATGTCATATTGCAAAAATACGATTGTGTCCCCTACCCACTTCACGATGATTTTATCAGTTCCCCTAGGGTAAGCTTTCGATTATTTTTAACAGTAGACTATATGAATATCAGATTATTTACTGAATGATTCAATTTTTGTCGATATATCTATGTACATGTATTTATCCGCGGTATGTAGGTACTACTATAGGGCTATACAAGGGAAAATCGTTATATATAAAGCTAAATGGGGGGAAAACTCGAAATCTTTCAACTGACGTCATATTTTACACTTCAACTTGTAAACGTGTTCAGAATCATGTAAAATGGGAACTATAACTAATAATACAGAGTAGGCTTCTTTTTTCTTAAAACAATGTTTAAATTCAACAACAGAGTTTTTATTGAAAAGAATCAAATACATGGATTTGAATTAATTAAAATATTTTCAACTGTTCAAGATAAAAGTGAAAAAAAATAAATTGAATTCTTGACAAAATTTTTTTTATAATTTATAGACCTTAAGAATACATTTTTCTGGTTGTCATGCCGAGATTTTTTGAGCCTTGGGAAAGAAAAGGCAGTTGTTTCCTCCGGGAAGTGTCTACACTGTCGGAAATTGCCTGGGGCGGAATTGCTGTAGATGAGGGAGACTACAATGTTTTCACTCAGCACATCACTCTAGTAATGCGTGCTATATGGAAAGAAAGGTAGTGTCTCTGGTGTAGGCTATAGGTGAGCTCATTTGTCCGGTTGCAAGAGAACCTGGGTCCGATTCCCGGAGGAGACAACTGGCTTTTCTTTCCAAAAGTTTGAATCGACATAACAAACACAAAAATCTATGCCTAAGAATATATTTCCAGCCGACAAAACATCATCATTTCTCTATAATTTATAGACCCATTTTATCGCAGAACGTCGCGATAATATTCGCAAGAGATACTGTAGATTGCAATATTTTAATGAAATCTTCGTGAATCTAAACCAGAGATCTTCAACGTATGGCCCGCGGGCCACATTTGGCCCTAAGAGATTTTTTCCTGCCCGTTGGTAATTTTCAGAAAATAGTTCAAAACATTGAAAAATTATTAATTCTAGAATTAATTTAAAGAAATAACTTCGGAATTAATGAAAGAAATAATTTCGGAATTAATGAAAGAAATAATTTAAAAATTAATGAAAGAAATAATTTAAAAATTAATGGAAGAAATAATTTTAGAATTAGTTAAAGAAATAACTTCAGAATTAGTTAAAGAAATAACTTCAGAATTAGTTAAAGAAATAACTTCAGAATTAGTTAAAGAAATAACTTCAGAATTAGTTAAAGAAATAACTTCAGAATTAGTTAAAGAAATAACTTCAGAATTAGTTAAAGAAATAACTTCAGAATTAATAAAAGAAATAACTTCAGAATTAATAAAAGAAATAACTTCAGAATTAATAAAAGAAATAATTCTAGAACAAATGAAAGAAATACGGAAAACCTCTCTTTTGCGGACACCGATGGGACAAAAAATTTTCCGTTAAAGAAGGGTGACCGTAAATGGGGGTTTGCAGTGCATACTTTTATTATACAATGGGAAAAATTATAATTTGACTGTAAAAGAGATGTGACTGCATCTGAGGATCGTCCGTTCAGAGGGGTTTAACTGTATATTTCCAGAATAAATGAAAGAAATAATTCCAGGAAAAATTGATGAAAATTCCGAATTAATGAAAGAAATAATTTCAGAATTAGTGGAAAAATAACTTATAAATCAATGAAAGAAATAATTTCAGAATTAGTGGAAAAATAACTTATAAATCAATGAAAGAAATAATTCCGTAATTTCTGGTAGAAACTATTTCACAATCAATAAAATAATAATTACTTGATTATTGAAACAAATGACTTCAAGATATATTGATAAGGAAAATAACATCAGAATTACCGCAATAAATAATTACAGAACCATTTAAAGTGATTTCAGATTGAAATTAACCTCGAAATTAATTAATTTAATTAGAAATTAATGAATAACTTTTTCCATGAAAAAAAATAATATCAGAACTAATAAAAATTGTTGATAAGAACTAAAAATAATTTCAGAACAAAAAAGTCTCGATCAATTTTGTCCTCAGGGATCTGTTGGCCTATTAACCACTTTATATAAGCGGCAATTAGAAATCACTAAATACCCCTTCAAAATGTCATGTTTTTTAATGAAGTAGGCTTTCTTCGGATTTTCAGCAGGTGCAAAATAAGGGGTAGGCGCATAGGGAAAAGTTTTCCGTTGAGAAATCAACTTCACAAAATATCTGGGCTTGTCAATGCTAAAATAAGAGGCTTTTATTGAGGCGAGATATCTTGTCATTGCCGCTGAAAGGGTTGAGATGACACTAAATTACATGAGTTGGTAGCCCACGGGCTTCGTGGAAAGTTTCAACTTCGGCCCGCTGTGTCTGAAAGATTGACGACTCCTGATCTAAACGATTAGATTTTGTTTTAACTTTTCCCATAGAAAGAATCTGCTTGTGAAGTTGTTTTAAAGTCATGTTGCCGATAAACTTCAAATGAGATATCTGATTTTCAAGTCATTTCGTTGTTAGTCATTTTGTCAAATCAAATGTATTTTCTGTTTTCAAATGGATTGATTAGATAAGGCAATACAGCGCCTCAATCTGATTTTGAACATTCAAGTCCCTCACGGGATTTGAGACCAAAGATCCGTTAAGCTGGAAATTGCTGCACAAATCACACTGCTCAGTTAATGGTAAGACTGATAGGTCAATAAAATATCAAGCCAAAATAATGACGTAGCTGTGTTTCTCGAAGTGTGCGTCGCAGCTCCTAGGGGCGTCGTCACCTTTTGGCGCCATGGCGAGCTGGAGTTATTGATTTGTGTGCCTATTTATGCTCTGAAGTGGTTCTGTTATAAGAAGTGTGTGTGTGTGTGTGTGCGTGTGTGTGTGCCGAAAATGAACATGAATTGGGTAAGGGAGCTGCGGGTGACAAAAGTGTGAGAACCAGTGCTGTAACATTTTCTGAACAATCATGACTATTTCCCTATTTTGCTATATTTTATTCGAGTGGTTTCGTTTGTTTTTTTTAATGTTATAGGGCCTATATATATATATATACACACGGTCGATCTCGCTTACCCGCCTATAACATTCTCACTTATACTTATAACGTTTTCCCGCTTAGTACGACTTATTTCTGTGGTCTCAACTCTAAGTGTGATTCTCATAAATATATCCCGTTTAAAGCGTTTTGCCACTTACAACGTTTTTTCATGACGGTTTTTTGATAAGCATTATAATATAAGCGGAATCCACTGTATATATCCATTTAGTTGAGAACGCAAGGATTGCTTAGATGTATCAATCACCAAGCTGCTTCTAGGGATCACGTCAAACAGAAACTAACCTATGATAACGGTATTGTCTGTCACCTTTCTGATACGGTTCGTGATCTACAACAGCATGTACTTGAGGCACGTGAGACCAGTGGCTAAACTATTCAATGTGCATTTACCCCCCCCCCCCCTCCCGTACGCTTGCTGATAGCGTTACGGCTTTCATCCGTGAGATGGCGGTTCCGACCGACATCATTTTTTAGGCTCGCCAATCATAGCGTTTCGGCATTGGTAGGATGCTTTGCCAGAGGTACGAGAGTAAACCAGAGAACCGCGCCTCTTTCGGTATTACTTCCCTCCCCGTAAACCACAACCTGAGCAATGGCTGAGTTATTGCGAAAGGTGTGGCTTTGCGCGAAAGTAGAGGAAGAGAGTGGAAACATAAAACTCGAACCTCATTGGCTACATATCACCTGGAAGGCGGAGTTTCCTTCTTGACCTTTGACAGACCACGTGAAAAAAGCAGACGCCATGGCGACGTCCAAATGTTGCCACTGATAGCTCTTTATCGGCCATTAATCTTAGTCAGGTCACAGGTACCGAAATGCTGCGAGACTATCGCCCATATTACACTCAATGAAACTTTTCCCGCGAAACACACGTGTGCATTTAATTTATTTTTTTTTAAGTGGGCCTCATATATGTACCTTTTAAAGCAATGTTTTTGAAACTTTTTATCTCGCGGTAATTGAACATACAGTTGAACTTTCCTTCGGCACACTTAAATCGAGATTTTTTTAAGTACAGTTTTAACGATTTAATTATTAAAATTTATTTATTTTGATATATTTATTATTATTTTTGTATTTCGCCACAAACCATGACAAACTGGTCAGATCAAAAGCAAAAAGCAGTAACCACAAAAAAAAAAAATCCCCAGCAAAAAATACACATAAATTAGGAACATTCACTCTGTGACCTCAACGGACTAGGGCAGGGGTTCTTAACCTATTGGTTGCGACCCAAACTTAGGTCGCAGGGCTTCCAAGATGGGTCGTTCAAATTAACAGCCAGGGGCTCGAGCTATAGATCCCGACCAAACTTGATTCGCAGGACCTTCCCAGATGGGTGGCTCAAATCCACTTACAGTAGTTTTATAAACCCACTTATTGCATCACTAATTTCTCTAATTTCGCAAAAAGTTCTAATTTCTCTAATTCACAGTTCCCTGGATCACGAAACTGATCTCGTTGTTTACTTTGGGTCACGGCAAAAAAGGTTAAGTATTCCTGGACTTGGGCGTCCTTGCAGCAAGTCTATAAGAACAGCCTATTATCTGTTAGTGAAATGGAAAACGTCTTTCAAAAGTTTACATTTTTCAAAAATTAGTTAACTTATGGATTTATGTGGAATTGATTTTACTTAATTTTTTTTAATATCAAATAACAAATGAATCAGTTAATATAGCAAGTCACCTTATTATCGTTATTTATCTTATTAGTGGAAAAAGTAAGTTGCTTTGCATCAGTCCGGGGTTGTGAGCTGTTTTATTTATCTATCTTATTAGTGTAATCAATATTACACACACAATTTTATTTTATTTATTGCAATTAAATGTTTATTTTTGTGATTAAAAGATAATTTTGTACAGTATCCTCTTTTATGCAAAGTCAAATGCAGCCCACGAAAGGTGGTCCGGTAAAAAGTATCAGTGCACACAAAACGATAAATACCTGGAGACTGATCATATTTCCTTCATAAAAATATGGGAAATCTGGATTGATACGTGACATCACATATTATCGGCAAAAAATTGACAAAGGCAAGTAAAGTTGCCAACTATCGCTAAAATTACCAAAAAATCACTAACGGTGGGAAATAGAAAGTTACTGCAAAAATTCTCTCTCTCGTAACGGGTAAAAGTGTAATTCACCAAAAAAGGTGGGCCTATATGTTTAAAAAATATGTGAGATAAATAAATTAATGTGACTATAATTAATTACGGCTGTCTTCATTATCATAATATAATTTATTGGTGATGAAAATAATTTTGATCCTTGATTTCAAAAATTCGAGAAGGCCAAATCCTCGTTGAATCGTTGAAAATAATGGAATAGAAAGGAGCTTTTTTTATATATATATAAAAAAAGTTGGGACTACCGCGCGAAATTACGGGAATGTACCGTAAACAAGAGGTGATATGGATTCATCTTGTGAGTGTATGCAAGTTTCTGACCCGAGAGCGACATGCATATTTGGTCCACGGACTGGCTGTACATCCCTGGTCTTCTCCAAGTATTCCAGCTATGATCGGTTTTGGTTTTTATCTTTTACTATTGTATAATGTGAATCCAAAACAAAAACAAAAAATTCGCTCGAATGCATAGGCATAAAGTTATTGGAAACATTGCCGATCGGGGGGGGGGGGGGAAGGCTCAAGTTCGATATTTCTATAGATATTATTTTTGTATTTCCGTAGATGGTGACAAACATTGGGAGCTCGGGCTCATTGGGCCGGATAAAAGTTAACGCCTCTGCACAAATGTGAAGTTGAGAACAGAAAAACATTGCGTTTTTATAATCAATATTGAGAATCTCTAGACGGAAGTGATCAAAATCGAAGCAATTATAAATAAAATTGAAAACATCTTGCTTATTCTCTGTTGTTTAGTCGATAAAGTAAAAAAATATTTTATGATATCTTTGCAAAAAGATTTGCTGAATTCTAAAAGTTAGGCTATTCATCTATGTTGCTAGCGTGTTTCGACCTTTCAGGTGAGATATTACTTGGAATTCTACATTTTCAGTTAAATACTTGATTCACCGATATCATATATAAATGTCCTAGTTTAGCTTTTAACACCTCCTATTATAGAATTTGAACTCGTTATGTTTCGGATTTCAGTAGAAAAAAATTGTGGTCATATATAATGTCCTATGGAATTTTTCGCGTCAGGCCCACCCTCTCAGGGCGCACCGGTTGAAAAATTCTGCAAAGTCTGGTTAACAGGCAAATTTATTAACAAAACGTAATTCAAAATGATTAAGAAATATAAGGCTTCGAAAAAATAAAGACTAGGAGCTGCTAATCATGCAATCACCTACATCGGCGTGTTGCCACCAACACCATCTCTGTTTCAAAACCATCAAAAGAAACTATTTTTTTTATTTGCGTATCGGAAACTTTGGCTTTCATTACCCACTGAAAACCGCATGCAAAAATTTCACCTGGAAAGCGAGTTATGTTTAAAAATTACAATAACCAATAATATAAGATAATCCAGAATAGTGAAAGTTTATGTTTTTTGCTATTTCTCAAACCACGATTTTCAACTTCAAGCACATGATAACTCAAAAAATAATTAAGCGATTAAAAAAAAATTGGCAGTTTTATTTGCACTAACAGAACAATTAAATCAAATTATGTACGGATATCAGATCCATAAACAAATTATTTTTTTTTTTAGTTTTGAAAACTCAAATTTTAAATTAAATTTTAAATAAGAATGAATCTATGTAGTTTTAATCTTTTTTCTGATTTTATATGAAATGAATTATTTTTCTTTCTTTTAAATTCAATATGGTGTAGTTACATTAATGTCATATCATTTTATTATGCGCGTAAGGTGTTTATGTAATTTTTTACAGTGGGTCTACAATTTTGTTTGGTATTTGGAAAACATTTTAAACAAATTAGTGAAGACATAAAGTTATTTAAAAAAGATACAATGCCTTAGACATTTAAAAAATATCTGTGACAATTTTGGTCAACTAACATTTTTACTGGTATTTCTACTAGATCATAGGTTTCAGGCTTTCTAGGCATATAAAAAGGTATGAGAACCATTAATCAATTTAATGACTTTTTTTTCTGATAAATCACAGGTTGTCATAAAACTGAATTAAATGCCAAACCCCTCCCCTCCAAAAAAATGTATGCAACAGAAAGTTTTTCTATTGTTAAAAAAACTTGGATTCGAGGATATAACTTTAATACCAACTGCAAATCCTTTAATACTAAATTTTTGATGAAACTTTTTCTTTAAGTCTAGAAATATCCTTTTGGATTAATTCCGCTTTCATAAATGTTCGAAACAAAAAAAAAGCATCCCGGGTTTGAGAGAGAGAGAGAGAGAGAGAGAGAATTAATCTATTTATAAATTTTCACAAATTTTATTCCCCGTTACGTGTGATAATTATTATTAGTATTCTGTAGTAGGCCTTCACATGACTTCAAGTTACAATATGTCCATACAAAAAAAATTCCGAATGCGTGTTTAAACAAATTGGCAAACACTTTTAAAACACACACAAATAAACAAACAGTTTAACAAATCAAAATATTTTCTCTGAACAAATTCGAAACTGCAATTTGATAAAACAGTTACACTCGGGAAATATTTTTAAATGAAAAAGAAGTTATATGTTTTTGAAAATTTTTAGTTTTCTTAGCATTTGTTAATTTCATAAAATAAAATTTAGTCCACTTGACAAAGTCTATTATTATAGGCATGTCATATTGAAATAAAAGAAAACAAAGAACAATAAAAAAATTATTTAATTAAAGTTCAGAAAATCTTTCTAAAAACGTACGAAAGTGTCCGAAGTAGATCAATAGGAATGAAAAGCCTACCTTCAAGTAGATGAACAAACTGTAACATTATGGACAGCGAGGCCATATGTCCTCTAAGAAATTATATTTGTTACATCTAGTCCTGGCCCCCTACATCCTGGAGCTCCAAGACCAGGATTTTTACGGGCCCTTCTATACAAAATTTATAATGTACAAGTCAATATTAAGTTAATTGGAAAAACATTTTTGAAGGAGAAAAAAACATCGTAAGTGAACATCCGTAAAATATTTTTTTAACCAACAATTTTTTGAATTTTTTTAATGAATATAAGTAACTTCTAGGAAAATTAAATCTATGCATTGGCTTTAAATATATTTTGCAGTTTGAATTAAAGTAATTTTTTTTCAATAACATTTTTCGCCTGTTCTTCATGTATTTTAATTTAATATTTCCAGTAAGACCAACATAGATTACGTTCGTATATGAAAATTTTACAAAATTATTTAAATAGTAACTTCGTTATCACTATTTTTTTTCAAAATTCACGCGATATTTGAACTAGTATTATATGTGTGATCTGATATATTAAAAAAAAAATGTTTCTATTAAAAGACGATGATAAAAGAAAGTTTTCCGTGTATTAAATTTCTATGATAAACACACCTAGCTTTAGTAGGCCAATATCATAAAGGAATTCATTAGGCCTACTGTGAAATAAAATTTTGTGTTTCGACTTTAAGTCGCAACAATTAATCTATTCGCGTTGTAATTACTATATTAGATATAGCTGTTAAAAACTAACATGACTAGTTTTCCTTTTAAAAATTATTCAAAAACTTGCATAAGTTTGTCAAGTGGACTAAATTTTATTTTATGAAATTAACAAATGCTAAGAAAAAACTAAAAATTTTCAAAAATATATAATTTTTTTTCATTTAAAAATATTTCCCGAGTGTAACTGTTTTATCAAATTGCAGTTTCGAATTTGTTCAGAGAAAATATTTTGATTTGTTAAACTGTTTATTTGTGTGTGTTTTAAAAGTGTTTGTCAATTTGTCACGCATTCGGAATTTTTTTTGTATGGACATATTGTAACTTGAAGTCATATGAAGGTCTACTACAGAATAATAATAATAATTATCACAACGTAACGTAGAATAAAATTAACCTTCCATCCTTTTCAAGTGAAAGTTTTTATATATGCCCCCCCCCCCTTCCCCAGTTACGGCCCTGAACAAAGCATCAAATTTTCTCAAGTTCATTATTACAAAAATATCGAGTTATAAACATATTAATCTAATTACTGTTTTGCTAAAAAATCAATTACTGAAAACTACCAAAATGCAAAATAGATGTAAATACTGAACTTATTACACAAATATTGACGAATCAAACACATGAAAATATTCATAAAAGATCTTATATAATCATCATAAAATATCTGAATTTTTATTAGCAAAAATAGAATACAAGTTGAAATCAACTTGCCTTATGTTGTGAAAAATAAAATTCCAAATTTCTTGAAAACCAAGAACTTTGCCCACCAATCTCTATTTCATTACTTCTTAATTACCTTGGTTTTAGAATGAATATTACTGAATTGACCATTGTTTCAGCTGTGGAAACTGACACAGCTTCAAACTATACATTCTATATGCTTAAATAGTCCTCAGATGTGAACATAGTATGAACACTGTGCCATTGATACACTATATAATTAAAATATATCATACACATCTTTTTTTACAGTAGATTCACGAGCTTATCTGAAAGCAAACATTAAAAAATACCTTTTGCTTCTGACAATCCGCTACGTGTGTACCAACTAGTCGCAGTATGTTAGTGCGTTACTGGGTTCAAAGCTGGATATGGTTGTCTTTGTCCAGCCATTCGGAATTGGCTCTAAATTTATATCTATAGTCATCCTATTGGAGTGCATAAAATTATCGTAGTACAAAAAAAAACTTATAGAATCATCCAAAAAAATTGTAAAATTTGATTAAATTATTTTATTTTTATAATCACTGTATTCTTCATCCTTACAACGCTCCCCACGATCGAAACGGGATAGAGAAGTAAAATACAAAAAATTTGTTTCATTGGTCAAATTGGATCTTCGATAAAATAAGTTGTGCTATATTGAACGTGATAACATCATAGAGGTGGAGGTTAGTAGCCCACTAATCAATATCACTCAATGACTGAAACTTCTAAAAAATGAAATTGAAAGAAAGTATATTTCATTTGAGAGCTTATATTTAATTTTGAAGTTCTGTATTTTTTCCTCTTTCCTACCGTTTAGTTTAATATCAATGCAATTATGCACGCATAAGTATAGTAGGTACTTACTGTAAACCACAAACAATTTTCAGAGCACATATCACGCAGTAGGCCTATCCGTTTCGTACATTAATTTCAATCAGCCAATATAACACAGTGTAATTTAATACAGTATATTTATACGTCTTTTTTTTTCTAGCCTACATCGTATTCAAATTCCTTTTTTTCTCTCTCAAACCGAACATGATTTTCTCTCTTTATCGAAATTCCCCAATTAACCATTGACCCGTGGGGCCAAGTCAGAGAAAACTCTAATTCTGTCAACATCAAATTTTTATTGTATTATATTTGATTGATTAGATTAGTAACCCCTCTACCATGTTAAAACTACTTCTTCCAAGACTCTAGTTTGCATATAAATGAATCTTCATACCTCTTCATAAAATGATACGTAAATTCACAAGCCTCGTATTTAGAAAAGGTAGCTCTCAAACTACTTGGCTTGTTAATAACCGTCAAATTTACTGAACGTATCCTTTATAGATATGAAACACATGTTGGATATCAATCGGGTCACCTACACTTGGAATGACTGTAAATTCCTCCAAAGAAAAAAGAAAATTTAACTGTAATTGTATAAATCTCTCGCGGAAACCGATCCTAGGGATTTCTAGCTTAGTCTTCAAGCACACTGTTTGGCAATACGTAATTAATGGGCACTAAATGCGGGTTACATTGGAAATACATCTGCTGAAAAAAATGAATTGCTGTCATGCATGAAAAACAAATGATGTGCAGGAAAAAACACTTTTTAACAACGTTTTGAACAAATTTCACTGAACTTGCTATAAGACAATTAATTACACAGTAGCTTATGGACTGGAAAGTATAATTTAGCGCATATATATACATAATTCCTTGTTTATTTTCTTTCCCATAACTACGCTATTTTTAATAAGAGTTCCTCTTTCTCGGTGTTCATCGAAAATGTATTAGGTAAAGTGGTATCTGTTCCATATCAAAGTGTCGATTTTTGGAAAGAAATAGGCCTACAGTAGAAATGCAATAGTACTTCGGGTTATAGTCGATTTCTACGATTTTGTGAGTTTTAAAACCTTGTAAGTAGCCTTATGCTTTCAAATATTTTCTTCTCTAAATGCTTAGTATTACATTTATTTATTTATATTTATATTATGACAAACTTGTTAAATTAAAAAAAAATAAAATAACGAAAAAATAATAATATAATCCCAAAATAGAATGCTAGTTAAATTAATTTGATCGAGAAAAAGTTTTTCAGTTATTATTTGTAGTACTGATTGATAATTTTTGAAAGGTTTTTATAAATACTTTATCTCTATGAAATCATTATTTTTTATTATTATTACCATTGATTGATTGCAAAAAATCTTTTCAGGATGAAAAACCGATCTCAATGGTTTTTTCTCTGGTTTAAAGTTGTATCGATGGCATATCTATATTATTCACCATCTTACTATAACGTAAGTTACAATTCATTTCTATGTTTATTTCATATCGTTAACCATGTAGAATCTAGGTGTCTCTGAATTATCAAAAATATTTTTATTTGCAATGCATAGACTTCATATACCATTCTTGAATCAGCAAAGGATAGACCAACCTACAGTTTAGAAGAGTTTTCGGCTAACGTATAAATGGCACCTTACATATTCATTTTCACTTTCTCTACGAAATATATTTTGTATTTTCAATTTTCTATATCCAAAAATATATTATTACAGTGAATCCCGCTTATAATTTTCCCACTTAGAACGTTTTCCCTCTTAGCACGACTTATTTTCGTGGTTCTAACTTTCACTAATACTCGTTGAAATTTCCCGTTTGAAACGTTTCCCCGCTTATAGCGGTTTTTATCATAGATTTTTCTCAAAAAACGTTATAAGCGGTATCCACTGAAAATACTGGTGAACAAATTGTTTTTTATATATTAATTTAAAGCTCTTTTTTTTAGGCATCGAGTGTTCAAAGAAGAAAAGTTTTTAAGATTCAAGGAAAAGTTTGTCTGTGTAAAAGCTACATATAAAATTTTTATCTATTAAATATATATTTTTTCAAATAATGACATGGTTGCGTCGCTTCCTAAAAGTATTCATTTCATTCCCCCGCCTCACCTTTTCTTTTGGAATTAATTTTTTTTCCACATCAAAAATGAAATTTTCGACTCAGAAAACTAGAGGGGGGAGGGGAGAAGAAAACTTGCTCTTAGGGTCTTCTTACCCGTCTTTTATATCTTTCCTTTAACTTTGTCGCTACCCATTAAGCTCTTTGTCTTGCAAATCAGGTCGCGAAAGCAATTTCGTCTCATAATTACGTAAAAATTTGGGCATCACCCCCTTCGCGAATATAAGATGATAATTGCTGAATATGATCATAAGGTGAAATTCGAATGAAAGACTTGCTTTGCGCCAAGCCCACTTTCTTGAGTTGTAGTTAGGCCAAGCTGTTGTATTTGTTGGTTGTTACCGTAATAATAATAATAATAAAAAGACAAAAAGAGAGAGAAGAAGAAAGAGCCTTGCCTCGTTTCGTTTATGTAAGTTTTTACTGAAATATTTTCCCTACTACATCTATACTGATGGCTGTTGTTGCAGAGAGGTGGATAGGGTATTTCAGAGAGCACGAGAAGCAGAATTTCTTTTTTCTTTTCTTGCCCTAAAGCACATGATGATGCTGCACTAGTAGGTCCTGTCGTGGATCAAATGTATTTTAGAAAGTGAGAGAGAAACAACGAGGGCAGGAGCGGAAGAGGCGATACAGCGCGCAACACAAGTGGAAAAAAATTAATGATACAGGCAAAGGGGCTGATAGAGCCTTATTTTCATTGTGGGATTGCGTTCTTTTTTTTTTTTCTTATAAATACGTATATAGATTTTTTTTTTAAGTTTTTTTCCCTACCACTGTCGGGAAAAAATATGGATAGAAGGGCAGATAATTCGGTGAGCACGTCTGTTGGGGAGCGGTTGATGAATGACTTTCCAAAAGAAAATTCTCTCGGCAATTACGGGCTATATTTTACTGCAGCAGAATAACGTGAACATATATGATGAACAAGCTGAACTCTCATCTTGACCAGTGTAGAACTCTCTCTCTCTTTCATCCGCAGATGCGAGGCAACCTGAATCGTTTTGACGAGAAATTAAGGTCTGTGCTATTATCAGTTCATCTAGAAAGCACTTTGAACGTGTATCCGTTAATGGGAGTGGTACTGGGTACATTTACGAGTTAACCAAACCAATTTTGATTCTCGCATGCACTGAGGTTTGGTCGTACATCCCGACACTAAACTAAAATTTTTATTTATTTCTTTTATTATTATTATTTTTTTGAATTCGTAATTCAGTTAATGTAAAATCGAAATCTTATCATTTCATCTTAAAATAATATTTCAGTCATCGGTAAATTCATATTCAATGAGAATATCTGACTAACCCCTTTCTCGATGTTACACGTACTTTTAGAATTTCCCTAGGTCAGCGTTTCTCCACCTTTCTGAACCCAAGGATTACTAAAATTTCTGAAATAATTCGATGAACTAACTAACACTAATTTACAGGATGTGGGCTGAATTTATTGTTCGAGCCTGTATGAGAGAATATCATTAATATATATATATATATTCTCTCATTGCATGCAATTTAACAACTTTCATTTCCTCAAAATTAAATTTTCAAATCAGCCTGCGGACCACCTATCTAATTTTCATGGACCACAGGTTGAGAAACGCTTCTTTATGTCAATAGGCTACTCATCACAATTTGTGAAACTTATTACACCATCAGTTTGTATGCATTATGCAATTATTCATGTATGCGTGAACTATATAATAATATATTTTATACAAAAAAATACTATAAATACACAAAAAACCTACTGAAATTTTTTTTAAAGAAAGTAATTTATCATTATTTTTAAAAAATTTAGATTTCATAAAAATTTATCCCATCTCATAAATCAATATATCAGCCACATATATATGTATTTATTTTATTCAGACTAATGACATAATTTCTAATCCATTAGAACCCACCTAATTATGTCATAATATTATTGAAATATAACAAAAAATTCAGATGCACTCAAAAGGATTAGAAATTACCGGTTAGATCAAAACAAAAGTAGCTACACACACACACGAACTGCCATTTTCTTCAAGTGAAGTCCAAATGTGGATTCAATGTTGGATGATTGAAATTTTTACTTTTGTGGTCAAAATTTAATTTAAAATAACCACGAAGTGTATAACATGTGATGACAAAAATCGAGTTTTCACTAGAATGAGAATGAAAATTAAACATAAAAAGTAAAACTGAATTCAACGTATTATATGAGATCTTTTCATTCGATTAAAGTTTTTCAAGAAGCGGAACATATACTTCATGATGTTTTTTATTTATTTATCAGTAGGAGATATATATTCATATCAGTAGTTCAAAACCTAAGAATCAAGAAATTATTACGATTTCGACTTTCGCATTATAAGTAAAAAGGAAAAAGACGTTCAAAGGTGTTGAATGTGATGTTACATATTAGATAGATTTCAATTTAATAAACAGTTTCATAGGTCATAGCTGAAATAATATGATTATACAAACAAACAAACAAATACAACGCCACAACAGGCAAATTGCCCAACGAGGTGGCTGACTTAAGAACATCATGGATCCCCGAGCCATTTTTTGGAGGCCCTACCTACTACTGCTACACACCCCGCCGAACCCCCAATGAATCGGTACATGCGGGAATGTGCGTGTACGTGTAGTGAAACCTGACGTGAAGTTATTTTTTGTTTCTCTGTAATGCTTGTTATGTGTAGTGCTGCTATCTGCCACCAGTTTTTCTAACTATGAGTGAAGTGTTATGATTGAATGATTTATCGTTGTAGGACTGTTGCTCTCTGTGGCGAGACTTTTTAACGGGGAGATCGGCTCGCATTTGTGCCTTGAAGTTGGGAACCACAGAAAACCAACTTCAGCCGACCACCACTGTGGGGTTCGAACCCGGAACCTTGCATCGCGAGTCCGTCACTATAACCACTCGACCACCACAGCGGCTAAATGGCAATGTTATTTCAGAGGGGAAGTAGTTTTCTTGATTCAAAAGTTCTCTTTGCTATAGCATTGAGACCTAGTATCTTTTTCGCTCAGATTTTCAGAACATGGTAGCTGAGTTGTTAAAAGAAATAATAGAATGCAAAATTTTATAATTGTTAAAAAATCAAATACACTGGAAGGCTAATCATTTAATAATATAAATAAATGACAAAATCGTGTTAAATGCTGAATGTTCGGCATTTACAAATAACAATAAAAGATTTCACTTTATTTGCGGCCAAGTTTGTTCTAGCCTACGCAATGCTGAATGGCTTTCATAGAGAAGGCTGGCAGAGCTCCAACCCGGGATGAACATTATAAATTAGAGTAAAAAGTCCTGGCCCGGGATCCACCAAAGGTCACAGCTTACGACACCGGTTCCAGGAAGTGGGAGGGGAACCTGCCGTACAGTTTAAAAGCAGAAAATTCTTGATTAAAGATATTTAGAGAAGCGATACTAAAGCACTTGACGATACACATATTACTTTCAAACTATAGTGAAAGATTTTAAATTTTGGATTTCTTTTTTTGTGAAATCGCAAATCTAGGCAAGGTAGGATCGAAGTTTGCAAAATTTTCAGTACAAAAAGAAACAAAAACCAACTAGATAGTTGGTGTTATGATACACAAGCAATTTTCTCTGTGATTCCATGTTTTGATATATTACGACACCTCTCTGTCTCTCTCAATTGCGATAGTTCAAAATTAGATCAAGATCATGGAACTTCATACGAATTTTTTTTATCAATAGATCTGTTTACTTTAGCTTTAAGAAACAGTTTCCAGTTTTCTATCTGGGGGGGGGGGGTAGGAGGCCGTAAATTGCTTCTTGTGATGTGCTCGAGTTGTAGAAATTGTAGCTAAAAAAATATAAAAAATAAACAAAGCTTACCCCCCCCCCCTTCCGAATACGTATAAATTCCACCACAACTGACATATTTAAAAGTATTATACTCAATGAAAACAAATCAAAAAAACTGTGCCCGAGGTTTTAACACTATAAAACTGCTACCATCATCCACAAGCCATCGACACTATATCGTAAGTCTTGATGAAAACAAAATAATTGAAGAAAAGAAAACAAAGATCGTATATTATTATTCACCTTCTGGAAGGACGAGAAGTCCCTTGAAGGCTACACAGTGGGTGTATGTATATGTCCATTTTTGTTTATTTATTTTTGTGCATTTTTGTTTATTTATTTTTGTGCATTTTTGTTTATTTATTTTTGTGCATTTTTGTTTATTTATTTTTGTGCATTTTTGCTTTGTTATCTGTCTTTCTTATGTACTTTGTTACGTGATCTGTCCAATAAAAAAAAATTCGCTCAGTGAAATGTATTAGGGAAATAATCAATCATAGAGATAAACTATTAAAAAACGTTCAATTTTTTTATGGTAGCTCAAAAGTCGCAATTTTTTTAAAGTGCTCATAATTTCTATTTCCTCAGAGCTTAGACAATTCTCCTTTTTTCTCCTCCATTCGTATTTGCTTGAATTAGATTTCTAAATTTTTGAAAGACAGAAATAAAAGTTATCCTACGGTGAATAGTATCATATGATTGACTATTCGCGTGAATATGAACATACGTATACTCGCATTCTTGACGGACGAAATCAACCAAAATAAGTGAATTTTATTAAAATGCAACTGGTTAAAACTCAAAAACAGAAGTTGTTGTTTTTTTTTGTTCATTTATTTTTTTAAGGGAAATGCATGTAACATTCGTCCTTGTAATGTGGCTCCTCTATTTTTTTTATTTATTTTATTTATTTTATTATTGTTTCACAGAGGCCCCGTTTGGCACTTTTCTAATTTAGGGAATGACTCACATGCAAGAGCATCAGATTCCCTCCTACAGCAAGTAGTGCTTCTCTTTTGAATGCCTTCCTTAATAGATCTTAACTGACACATCCTGTGAGGTAACATCCTTTGTAGTGTTATATGTGCTCATTTCTCTTGCTCATACATCGCTGCTACTACAATAACTCCATTTCACATGAAAAGGAAGACAATGTATTTTTTATATAGATTCATTCATTTCTTCTTAATATTATTTTCACTTTGAAAAATTTGATAATTAATTTTTTACTTGTGGAATAATCATAAAAATGTATTATTTAAGCTTCATTATAAATGAAATAAAGCATTCAATAATCAACTTTCAACATTTATTCTGTTTTCATAATCCATGTTCATCAATGTAGACAAATTTGATTAATTTATATGAAACGTTACTCTTACTGGTTTCAGTACGATATTTTGAAATATTTCATAACCATACTAACATTATTATTCTCCTCTTTCTTGAAATTAAAATCTTACAGAAGAAATCTGCGAGAGATTAATCTATTTCTTTGTACTGATTAAATCCATGTACATAGAAATATTAAAAATGCATATTATAAATTATGAAATACGTGTAAGTATTACTAATTATATTACGCATAAGTAAGCCTAATCTAGGAAAAATTACATATTTGTTCACTGATTTCAACGACATTTACACAAAAACATAAATTAAAGCAGTTGAAACACTCAAAAATGTCGATGGAGAATTTTTTGGAGTGACCGGATGGAAATGAATGAAGCAATATATATATATTACCAGAAAAATAATTACTATTCATCATTAAACTCTCAAGATGGTGGTAGATATTTTAAATGAATTTACCATAACTAATAAAGTTTAATAACGAGTTTTAAACTTAATAATAATTGATTGAAAAAAAACTTGATGGGAATCGAAAAAATTATTTTTGAGAATTTTAAAGCTTTCCCTACTTGATTTCCCACTGATAAAAATCAATGTACTTTGATTTAAAATAAATAAAAAAAGATAGATAAAAAAAATGAATGATCTCAAATGTTTCTCTTTTTTATAATAATCCGAGTAATAACAGCTTCCGTTTTATACTTTTATACATAAATTCTGTTTTGGTAATTCTCGTACTTCTTTTACTTTCTTCGTATAAACGAATAAAGTCTAAAAACCTAATTTTCTGTATTATATTACGCCTTGGTGGTAGATATGAATCCAATTTGTTGAATAAATCGTTTTCAAAAATTGATAGGAATCTCTTATTTCAAATAAAATTACTGATTATACTGCTTCACAAAAAATGTTTGTGCACGGAAATTTGTGAAAAACGAATAGCTACAAACTAGATGCCAAAATTTCATATTAAGTTAAAAAAACTTATCAGTTAATATATATATATATATTAATTAATTATTATTTATTAAAAATTTTTAAATATTTTTATCGAGTTTGTAACTTTTATAGCAGTCAGTTCAAAATTTAGGAACAACAATCTAAACTAAAAGTTCCACTGCTCAAAGAAATGAAAGCAAACGTCCCAAAAAAGGGACATTGGTAAATAATGGGATAAACATTCAAGCGATAATCATTTACTGCTGGTGATATTTACTTTTTTCCAAAAATTTCGATTATGATTGAAAAAATGTCATGAAAATCAACTTTTTCCAACTTCCTTGATACGAGAAGAATCTGGATTCGTTAAAAGCGAAATCAGATACCTCTCTAAGTGTATTCCACATTAAACCAATCAACGGGAATTAAATCAGTTAATAATGAATACAATTACAAATTGGCCATTTTCTATTTTTGCACTCAAAGTCAATTAAAAAGCAGGGCACACAGGCTTGAACTTGAAATGTTATTTTTAGTTTATATTGAAACATTATCTATTCTTATATATAGCAGAATGATGGTCGTCGAGGTATTAGGGTATCAATTATTATTCCATTTCCCAGTTTTGCTTTATCTAATACCTGATCAATACGTTGGACTTGAATTAACATTCTCTATTGACAACCTACTATAAAAAAGACAAACTTTAAAGCCTTAAATCCATTAAGGTGTGCGATGTGGAAAAATAGAACTTCGAACTATCTGTTTAATTATGAAAAAAAAAATAGCTTATACTTAGGCAACTGACACAGCCTTCCATCCACGTGGTCCATATTTTCTTTCGATGTCACAAAAGCTACCGGAACATCGGATGCGGCAAAACGTACTTCAAACTTACAATAACACTTTGCAAGGCATCAATATAGTGAAGGAGTTTCTATAATTTTTTTGTTGAGATCGACGAAAGCTTTATAAACCATTGAATCGGTTTAAAAAATAATGGGATTAACCTACTAAGACAAATCCAGTATTGAATCAGTTTGAACTACCTCCGTAAGAAGCCCTATTCATAGACACACTATTCACCATCGATTGACACTTCCATTGATAATTCTAAAACATCGAGGCTTCTCTCACTTGACAAAAGCGGATGCAAAAAAAAACGCATCTCTAATCAAATCGCCGATTCTTGTTCGATGGAATGTGTAATAAAATATCCTTTTTGCTCAGCAGTCGCTTTTAAATGGGCACTTCCGTTAAATCACAAATAATATTTTTTTATCGTCGGGTTTTTGTTTTTTGTTTTTTTCCTCTCTGGTCTTCCAATTCTTTCGTTCGGATCTTACAGTGCGTTGCGTTGTGTATGGAACACTACTGCAATCGTGCGAGTCGCGACAAGGCCTTTTATTGCCCAGCAAGCAATCATAGACGTGCAAATTGAGCCGTAATCATCATACGGTTGGCCAAAAGGATGCCATCTCTTCAATTAACCCGCTTCGTCTGGACTATCATTTCGTGATTCCCTTTCCACGCCATCCGCCCAATCTCTCACAGCTGCTGACAAACAAAGCAACTGTCGGGGGGGGGGGGGTAGAAACCAGCAATAAGATTCATTTTGGAATAGAGGGAGGGGAAACACACACAACACTTAAAAAAAGCATTTAAAACCCGAAGACAAGACAAGCCAAAGAAAGAAAGAAAACAAGAAATGAAGGAAGATTATGGATAACGTTCAGAAGAGAGAGAGAGAGAGAGAGAGAGGAAACAGACCCCTCCCCGTGATATGACAAGTTAGAACGGTGATTATTGCAATTTCAATAATGAGCCGACAGTTTTCTCCAACATAACTGGCTTCAAATGTGAAATACGTGTTTTTAGATCTGTTGTAACAGTGACCTAAGAGAACGAGAAACTAAACGGAATGATAAAATATATGTATTACACGTTATATGTATTAAAAAGAATGTTAGTTTCAAAGGACTGACCAACTCTCTTTTCGGTAATTTACTAGCAGAGTGTAGGGGAGAGTAAGAGCAAGGTTTGCTTGTTGTGCATTCTAAACGCTTCTGGTGGCAAAGGACAAGGTATTTTCAATAGTGGGGAACAAACACAAAATGAAACTCAACGCTTTCATCATAAACATGTTTGATATTTCGTGAACAATAAAGCTCTATTCCCGATATGAACAAAATGCGAAACGAGAAATTACTTGAGATAATTATGCTTATAATATCAGAAGAAATTGGAAATCCCGAACATATTATGAAATTTTTAAAGTTAGTTCACTCGAAAAGCTAGCTGTCCTAAAATCCATGTGAATTAAATTCATAAATCAGGGAAACAGATAGTTTCTGCATATTATGCTGAATTGAACTCGGAAAGAAAAGTCACCATGTCTCCGCCGGGACTCGAACCTAGACCCTCTTGCAAACCGGGAAAGCATGCTACCATCTACTTTAATGGAAACACAACCCTGCCTTCTCTCCTTATGATTCATAAAATTCCCTCTTTCTGCTTCAAACATAACTAGTTTAAAACATATACGAAATTTAAAATTTATTTTTTCGAAATAAAGATGACGAGTGTGCAGCAGAGATCGATAATTTTCAATTGCTATTTTTGGTTTAAAATATATTTTTTCTGGATGCTAAGATTTTTCCAAAAGAAAAACATGTTCCATTTTTTTACATGAAAATTGAAAATGAAACCAAATTTCACCGAGAGTTGGTTCCTATGTGTTTAAATATGCCGAAAAAAACTATAGGTGCCAACCGTGTTTTCTTTTATTTAGGACATAGCTAATCTGTGAATACCTTTGGTTAATTAATAAGAGGTATTTTATTATTTTAATGATATGGTAGCCTACTGTCTTTTGTAATAGCAGTTTCAAATCTTTAAAAAAACTCTCAGTATTGATTCTTTCAGAAGACAGCAAGAAAAATGTATCTTAAATCGTCCAATCAACGGAAGGACAACGAAGAGGAAAAATTAATATTCATATCTCAAGTCCTTACGAGAAGCCGTATATACAGAAATTTTAAAAATCCCATATCATCATTCATTTAGCAATTTATTTACGATTCATTTTTATTGTGGTAGACGTAAATCTAGATACATTACGTGAAAAATCAATAAATTTCACTCAACGAAATTCATTATATAAAACATTTTATATAATCAATCGAATTATATAAAACTCTTATTTTCTTTCTAGGACAATGAAGCATCCTTCTCAAATAATAAAAATTTCTAATAATTTTAACAAAGATTTTAGAAACATTCGGAGAATTTTTTTTTCTTGGCAGAGACCAAAACAATCTACTATATAACAGCTTTTATATCTTTCCGAAATCGAAACACATGTAATATGAAACACTCGTTGATTTTGTAATAACATCCTGCAAAATAAGATATGGTCCATAATGATGGTTTCGTGTCACGTTAAAATATTCAATCTATTGAAGTTTGTATAAAACGTCTATTTTTGAATGTTCATCCTAAACTTACGAAGGAAAAAATAACAGATACTTTTTGTTCCCACGGAATTCAAAGAGTCAAGTTAATCCATCATTATTTTAACTTATAAGTCTATCATGACATTTGACAACAGAATTAATTGTTCATATTGAATACGCTATGTTATTTAGCTATACACTAAACTATCGCATCACATATGATTTTATTAGATTTTTTGGGCATGTGTGATTCAGGTAAATGATAATTGATATAATCAGAATTACTTTTTTTTTAAATTAAAAAACTTTTTTCCAATATTAAACTTTTGTGGCAACTTTGAAAAGAAAAGGCGAAGCAAAGGACCATTAATATCGGCTGCTCATGCTACTTTTTTTTCTATTCCGACCGTAACCCTGTCTATTGCCAATGAGGCAATTTAATACTTTCGATTTTCTATAGTTGAAAGCAAGATTGTGACAGAAATGTGTTGCACAAGTAACAAGCTACAAAAAGGCAGGTGCTCATTGGCTAACTGAACCCCTTGTTTAGTCATCTTCCTCTGGTCTTACTTCTACAATTGTTACAAATTCTTACTTGTGATGATACGATTCAGCACCAATTAGAAACGAGGAGTCAAAAGAATTTTAGCTCTCAGAGTAAGACACACATCATTTTGATAAGATCAAAAAAATCAAACTGGGTAAGAAACAAAAATATATATAGCGCGAGAATTAAATAAATTCAGCACGCGCATTAAATAAATTCAGCACGCGCATAATAAAGCAAACACGTACACTATAAAATTTTACAATCTTATATATAAATGTAAAAGTATGTATGTTTGTTATTTATACAAATCTATAATTTTAGACCGATCGTCGCCAAATTTTGCATATATACCAAACAGGACCGGAATTGAACCATAGGCTACATTAAAAGTTCGTCAGAGCAGGGCAAATATGCCCGAAATGGGCAAAACCGTCGGGCAACAATGGTTCTTGGGCCATAGCAATCACTTTCGGAATGTTTACTTTGATTACCGTGAATTCCCTAACAATGCGTTTCAGACATGCACATGCCTTTACAATGGTTTTTCACTTTTTTCGAACCTCCCAGTAATTGAAGAAAACTCGGGAAGTGCCGGGTATTTTTGCTAGTGTTAATATAAATGAAAGAGGAAGTAGCAAGGGTAATATATATTGTAGTTGCAAGAAATAATTTTAAAATACATATTGCTAATAGAGCTTAAATAATACTGTATAATCAAGTAGCTATTATTTTTTATGCATTCGAGAGTAAGTAGACCTGAATTTGAAGTTGCATGGTATAAAACCGGTATGTATACCCAGATTTGCCGAACAAAGGTTGATGATCTTTCTCGGCTGTCATGTGTCGTAATGCAAATAAATGATAACTTTAAACTTGAGAACAAATCAGCCCCAATTTTCTCACAGGCAAGTAAGAATTTTCAGTTCCTAAAAAAAAAGTATGCACATGTATCAGAGGAAAACGTGAACTGGTTGTATTGTGTTGTCACGATTCAATCAGAACAATGAATATTTTGCAGATCAAGTTTATTTTACTGCTCGTGGTTAAAAAAAAAGACTTTTAACAATTTTTCAGAAACATTTCAGATACAAAAATAAAATCCAAAAAAAAAAGCGAAGTTAAGCAATCAGACTAAACTGTATGTTTGCTAAAAGTATCATAAATATACAAATATTTAAAAGTCCAGTTCACAAATACAAATACAAGGCCACAACAGGCAAAATATCCAACGAGGTAGCTAAGAAAAAGATGCCCATAACAAATATGGATGTCATATATTTAACAGGTATGATGCAAGTCCTGATTTTTAACATGAATGTATTTATCCATGTGTATTGCGATTGACTCTTCAGCTCATTAGAGTGCATGAAATACCCAAGGTATGAAAAACAAAAATTATACATCAGGATTTTAAGATACAAAATACCTAAGATCCCCATTAGATGTCTGCTTAGTTTTTCGTTTTATAAATAGTTTCAAATGTTCTGTTCTCCTTTGTTGACAATAGTCTTTTTTAAATTCAAATTTCATTCCAGAATACTGTAATTGATTGGCATACGCAGAAAATGGTTGAGCAGTGATTTCAGTGTTTTTTTACAATGCTTTAATTTAAAAAAAATGTTGTAGTTGATACTGAACAACGCTTTTCTCATATTTTGATATGAAAGATTGGAACGTTCAAATATACTATTTGAACGTTCCAGTCTTTCATATATCCAGTCTTTTATAATACACATTTGAATGAATGCAGCTTCATTAATTAATTCGATTTTGCCCATTTGTGAACACTGTGCGAATCTAAATATATCTCGAAAGAAAAAAAAAGCAACAAAAGGAATTCTTTCAATTAAAAAAATATATATTACTAATAAAAAAACATTAGGAGAAAATATTGTGAAGAAAATCTCTCTTTGAATAACATCTCTTGGAAACCTAAGATGGATTCACAGTAAGATTTTCGATTCTTTTCTCTTTTCTTTTTTTTGCATATGCACAACTTCTTTTTTGGCGTACCTTACTTTTAATTCTTGTGATTTCTTCATAATTTTAAAAGTTCCAAAAGCACAGAATTAGGAGAAATGCATGTGAAAGTTATGAACACGATATTTTTGCATCGCTTTCATTCTACAAGATTTTTAACAACTGGCTGTTGCGAAGATGAATTTTTGAAAAGAGAGAAAATTCACCTTCTTTTGCGGGGAATCGAACCCACGTCCTTTCACTTTCCGGGTGAACGCCCTAGAAACGCCCGGAAAGTGAAAGGACGTGGGTTCGATTCCCCGCAAAGGCAGTTGAATTTTCTCTCTTTCCAAAAATTCATCTTCGCAACAGCCAGTTGTTAAAAACCTTGTATATATAGCGGAGAGTAACATCATCCTCTCTTTCATTTTAATTGGCAATATCTTGGAGAATATGTTTTATAATGCAGAAATGAATAAAAAAGCAGATATCAATTTTAAGTAGGCCTACAGTATTTCAAATATGAGAGCAAATCACTCTTCGTACTCTTTTTCCTTTCTTCATGTATTTTTAGTTAACTTGTACAGTTGTTTTGATTGTAATTTCAATCAGTCACTACTATACTGTAAATTTAATTTTTTCTAATAAATGTGTTGAGTGTCGAACTAATATTTTATTAGTATTTTTTATTCTAAAATATTTAAAATGTCAAGGGCTTTTATGAAATTTCATGATCTCGAGTTGGGGAGTAGTATCTAATCATTTTGAAATTCTTGAATTTCTTTTGTAAGGAAGCAAAAGGACGAAAAATCTAACTTTAGCGAACAAAAAGGATTCTATGCCGGTGAAAATCACAACCACATTCGATACATTAATTCAACGTAAAGAATGATTAATAAAGTGTATAGTTTTCAAATGCTGTAAAACAGAAACAGTTGAAGACTCGGGCCACAACTGCGATCCTTTGGGTAGATGTATGTATAAAGTTTGTGTTCCGCTACTGAAGGAAGTGCCAAAGGCAAACACGCGACAAACACAAGAGACAACACTAGTCTGTTATAGTGCTGTGTCCATAAAAAAGTGTGCAGCTCTTCTTTTTCAAAAGAAAACTCCCGCTGGAAGGAGTATCCATACTTTTGTGCTGTTATGCCATGTTCGACGCTTTTCATCAGCAGAAATTTCGTCCACTACTGCAATGGAGATCATCGATGCAGGTGACAAGTAAGGAAACTAAACGACCTCCTCGGACGACCGTGATCTACTGACGCTCAAGAATCAGTAGATCTTCAGCACCGATGATGTCCACCGCAGTAGTAGACGAAACGTCTGCTGATAAAAAGCCTCGAACACTGCACAACAGCCCGAAAAGTATGCATACTCTTTAAACTTCGTCCTGACTTCACCTATCGCTGGAGTCTCTTTTCTGAATATGTTAAGTCTTTGTTTAATGTCACAGTTGAAGGACGACCATGGCAACTCTACAGTTGGATGGAAAATGTCGCGACACAACAGTTACAGATTTCGTTTTGCTCAGCTCAAGAGAGCAAAACGTTTTCTCCACTTCAGACACAGTCATTTTGACTAACGACTAACTAGTCTACCGCCTCACACCACTTCCCACAATAGCGGGACACAAACTTTTTGAATAATCTGCCTAAAGGATCACAGTTGTGGTCTGTATTTTCAATTGTTGCTGTTTTTATATACAGTGAAACCTCGATATAACGATATTCTGCGTACCAAGAAGAAATAGCGTTGTAGTGGGATTTATCGTTATATAGAGTATCGTTGTAGTGAGGTCTCACTGTACTTCTTTATGAATCACCCTGCATATAAATATCGTATTCGATGAATGTTTGAAATAATAAGTTTTTCCTCGACATGCAAGTCATTTTTTTCCACTAGAAATATTTACTCATTTCGCAAAATTCAATATTACTATTCCTATTTTAACTTCAAATGAAAAAAAGGTTTTCTTTTTCATAAAATAATAATTTTGCAGATGATCCCTTTTCTGATCAGGAGACTGACTGATACAGACCGAATGGCAGCAGCAGTAAGACCAGTTCTTCTTTCACAGAACTGCATAATATGCTTCTTGATGGTTGTTTTGCGACTGCCGAGGGCAAAGGAGTGATTTAGCCTCATTTTATTTCGTATCCCTTTCGCATCCCCCCCAACTTCTATGTCGTTGTTTTATTTATTTATTTATTTATTTTTATCTGGCAGTTATGATTAATGGTGATGAATTACAGTCGAGAGAGAAACAACCCCCTTCTTCTCCCGTATGTAGTCAACAAGACCGACCGCCAAAAGTGTTATTTCTCTCCTTGTTTCTTTCTCATTCTTCCTCACCAACTCTACTTTCCTTTCTTTTTTCCCTTTCTTTGTTTTTAAAATGTAGTATCTATCTACAATCAGCCACTAAAGCCCAAAACTGGAGCCCTTTAATCGCAACGAAAAAAGAAAGTTGTGATATATACTTCATATTGATTCACCGGGAAGAAAATTTTACGTTTCATTTTAAACTCAACTTACTCGAACTATAAATCATAGAGATAAACAACAAAAAATTAACATCATTAACCATCGGTTATCATGGTTGACATCGGGCTGTTTTTATGGGATGTTAAGAGTGTTATGATGTACGGAATCATTTCCATTTTTTTCTTCCTTGCTAGTGAGGATCTGTATTTTCAAAGATGGCCTAGATTATAATTTATAAATTAAGATGAAATTAATGAATATAATAAAAGTACATTGTTACTGTCTTTTGAACGCTACATTGTAGTTAATTTCCGGTTACATCACATATATAATCTCCTATTACAATAAACAAAATTTTACAAAGTAAATTATAAATTAAAGTTCAATTCCGGAATGTCGAAGACTTTTCTTTGTTCACTAATCGCATTACCAAATAATTTCTCGGATCCTTGTAAATAAACTTTAATGCTAAACAGATACTTTGGTGACATAATCTTGATAAGAATGCGATTAATTGACCTTGTCCGCACAAAATATATCAACGCTGGTTTCGTACTGGAATCATTCCTGAAAAATTTTTTTTTCCGTGTAATTTTGACTTCTCATAATATTCGGTATTTATGCCATAGGACTATAGTACTGAGGTTTCCATTCTTTTAGTTCATGTATGTGGAACCTTTGTGGTTCCGAAACCCAAACAAACATATGTATAATAAATTTTGTGAGGGGCAGAGAGTTCCCCAGTTATTAATTAAAAAACAGTGCAACGCACCCTCCATCCTGTGTGCATGCTTGAGTCCCGTTTTTTACGGGAACACTGAAAACTTTACACCCCCCCCCCCCAATGTTTTTTTGTTTTTTCTCATGTCGCTGCCTCTTATTGGTCACGATACGATTGACCAGTTACTTTATTTTAAAAGTTGAGGTAAAGCAATATTGTAGAGAAATTTCGTGAATGGAAATATTTTTTTTCAAAACGTTAGGTTTAAGATGGATAAGAATACGCAGTCGAGTAAGAGTAGCCTAAGCATGCAATTTGTTTGCAGATCGCTGTTGGCAACAGCGAAAGTAAAAACAAATATGACCAAGCTGACGCGTGAGTTTTGAAGTTTTGAAGTGTCTTAAGAAACCGCCATTATTGATCACATCCTTTGATGTCACCAATTTATTAGGTAAAATGCGATTTTGTCAATTTCCTGCAAAGGAATCTTAATTTTCCAGGTTGATGAAAGCTTTCAAGTTTCGAGTTATTAAAAAGAATTTCTGTCGAACAATCTGATGATGTTAGAATTTAACTCTATATTTGGGTATTTCTTATCTACGAATGATTTAGAAAAATAATGAAAAAATGAATGTGTATCGCGCGCGCAAGGTATTGCTATCTATGTGCACAATTTAGAAAAGCAATACACGGGCGGCTAAGATTACGCGCATAACTGTGATGTGAGCTTTCTCTTAAAATGAAATCTGGAAGTGAACAAAGCAAAGGCTGTGGCTACAGGCTACATTATATCAAAAGCATAAATCTAGCGCATGTCACAATCAGATCCGTACGCAGAGAGGGGAAATGCCCTCCCAACTCGATCAAGAATTAATTTTCTGTGTCTTAATTTAAAATAATTTTTGAAGGGTTAGTAAAGTAACTCAGAATTTTTCCCTGGAATTGGTCCCCCATGTGCCCCCCAAACCTTGTGCGCTCCCTTCAAAGATCAATACTCGTAAGTCTCTGATATAGCGAGTCCATTTTTCCTCTAAGACAGTGGCTCTTAACCGGGGGTGTGGCAAAGCTATTTCGGGGGAGCGAGATGAAAAAATTTCAACTTTGACTCATGTTTATAACGACATAGATTGTAATACGTTTTAGTTTAGTTTTTAAATTGGTTTTAAAAAAAAAAACCGAAACCAACTATTAACCGTCGGCCAAAAAGGGAATTAAAAACATTGAAATAATTTATAAAAATTAATTAACGGGTAATTAATGTATATAATTACAAAAAAAACTAAATTTTAACAAAAGTAGAAAACAAATTATCCAAGGGGGTGCGGGATGAAAAAAAGGATAAGAGCCACTGCTCTAAAATGATCACTTAAAAAATTGTGCAGAAAATAGAGAGAGTTTCTTATACAGTTTCAACACCGCTTATTATAATCACTGGGTCTTATCATTCGAGTCTTGTTATCACTTTTGCAAGGAACGAAACAGACCTATATCATAACATGGGAAAAAATTCATTTGTTGTTATCAGGACTTTGGATAATGACTAAATGTGTCTGTTTTTTTTCTTTTCTGTCGAAAATGTTTTTTTGCGCATTCTGAAGCTAAGGTTTAACCAAACTCTTTTTTTCCCTAGTAAGTTATCGTTATCACGCTGCTAGACTATATAGGACAGTAGTTCTCAAACTTTTGTCATCCGCGGCTCCCTTGCCCACTTCATAATTCACCTGCGGGCCCCCCAGAACAGCTTGGTAGATATTTTCCCCCACATAAGAGAACCACTTCAAAGCATAAGCAGGTACAAAAATCAATATCGCTAGTATGCCGCATCGCCTCTGACAAAGGTTGGCGACGCCCATAGAAGCCGTGACGCACACTTTGAGAAGCACTTATGTTGGAGACTAGACAGTGTTCTTCTTCAACCCCCTTTCTTGTTGACGAGCATTTCCGTACTTAATGCCGTAATCGGTCCGTAGTATTCGCTGTGATACATGTACGTGTGGAGCTGCTTTTGCAATGGCCTTCCTATAGTGAAGACAAATGTAAGACAAAGAAAAAGCACATTTTCCGTTCAGTTTTTATTTTTATTTTTACGAGAGACTTTTTCAAGGAAATGTATGGAACGTGCATTATAAAAAGTATCGTGATTCACACACATTAATAATACACATTAAACAATTTCATTCTAATGGCTCACAATGGCTGAAAAAAAAAATTCAGCATTTCATCTTATAGGCAAAAAAAAGAAGTGCCGTTTTAGAATAAAATAAAAAAAAATGGAACGATTGAACATTTTGCAACCAATTATGTGGAAAGGAAAACAGTGTTGTTCCGTTTCACCAACACACCAGTTTACCATAACATCTCGTTCGAACGGGATGTATAGTCACCGTATTGCAAACGGGACTTTTCGAATATAGTTATAATTTGGTTATTAATATCGGAAACTCCGAGTCCCGATGTGATCGCATTAAGTTGCGTGTACTATACATGTAACTAAGCGCAAAACATGAGCTACACTCATAGCAAAAACGTTATTTTTTCCGTTGATTGATGCAAGGGCACATACAATGAAATGCAATCTATGTCTTCAAGTAATTTTCAACTTTTTCGAGCCCACTTCACGCTTTCTGTCGAGATTTGCATTTCTCCAGTGAGGGGCGTTGGGGCGGCCCTCACTGGAGGATAATAAGATAATAAATTTATATATAAGGATAATAAATTTCAATTAAATAAATTTTTAAATTTATGTTTTCACCGTGTAAGCCGCACTTTGTGCCTTCAATCGGGATTTGCATTTTTTGCTGCGAGGGGCGATGTGGCACCGATAAGGATAATAAATTTCAATTAAATAAATTTTTAAATCTAAATTTTTGCCAGTTAAGCCGCACTTCGCGCCTCCTGTCGGGATTTTGTCATTTCTCGTGGCGAAGGGTGTTGGGGCGCCGATAATGATGATAAATTTTGATTAAATACATTTTTTAATTTTAATTCTCACCGTATAAGCCGCACTTCCGCCTTCTGTTGGGATTTGCATTTCTGGCAGAGGGGGCATTGGGGCGCAGACAAGGCAACAAATTACGATAAAAAAATTAAAATTTCAACATGTAAGTCGGCTTTATGTTTCTTTTTTCTACCGGATTTCTTGCACTAGAGAACAACTTCGTGGTGGATTAGAATAATAAATCAAGATATCAAAAAAATTCGTACTACAAGTATCTGTCCCAGGACCATTGAATATATCAATGATTTTTGTAAATTGAAGCTAAATGGAGAATTGATATCTTTTTGCTGATGATATAGTGCTACAGGTTGATGACACTGAAATGGCACGTCTTATAAAAAAGTAGAAGAGGACTAAAATCCATTTATTGCTAGTCAAACATAAACTGAAATTAAGCATACAAAAAACTAAATACATGTTTTTAAAAACTAGTACATAAACGCTAACACACGTTTGCATTAAGATCCCTATCAACTGTCAAATAATTACCCAATGTAACTGTCAAAACATGGCGTGTCTGAATATTATTTTAGCATGATAATGCAAGATATGATTTAAAATATACATGGGATTGCGAGAAAATTTAAAAATAAGACTTTTTACAGAGCTGTTACATATAAATTTCGATACATTGTCGATAAGAAATTCCTCAAAGATGTATTCTCTGCATGGATATATTTTATAGTGAATTACGGAATTTGTGATTGGGGGTGGGGAATGGTAACGATAGCAACATAAATCAACCCCAACTGAACAACATATATGATTAATGCAATAATATAAGCAATAATTGAGAAAAAAATTATGAAATAAATCCTGATTTAATCCAGGTAACGGAAATACAGGGTAAGTAGACCCCAATAGGAGTCGTAAAATTCAGTTAACTTCCAGGGGAACAGTCTCTTTCGGAATTTTTCTTTCGTATTTACACTGTTTTTCTGCAAAAATGTAATTGGTACGATAGCTACTCATATAAGTTTAGAAGGAGTTTTTTCATATTCAGAAGTTAGGTTTGTGATCATGTTGCTACCTGTTGTGTCCAGGGCCACAACTAGATGCATGATCAGCTGGGGCAAGCATGATTTTGGCGTTTCCTTTGATGTCGAAGAAGTTAAAGGGTGAAATTTGCACCCCCCCCCCCTGATCTGGCTCCTGCTCCTTCCGTAGTTGCGGCACAACTTGTGCCCTAAACATCTCTATTTCTGAAAGTTCGAACTGATCTAATATCGATATTTCGATGTAAAGTTCTCTCTTTCTTATTATTAAATCTTTCATTTTAATATACAGTAATCACGAAATTTTTTCAGGGAGATTAAGAATGGAGAAGGTTACACTTTCTCCCCGTTTTTCCTGTGTTGGAGTAAGTAGAACCAATGAATATATGCTAACCTCGTACCCACTTCCATTGGCTTTATCAATTGTGGTATTTAACTGAAAAAAAGAATAAAGCTCCTGAATCAGTAGCTGCTTCTATCGACCTAAAAGATGAGTGTCAAGAAATAGAGGAACGACGAAACTTCATAGATACAGTATAGTGTTAAAATCATTCACCGCTGGGAAAATTCACTGACTAACAATTTACCGACAGAAGTTCGACTCGAGTCAGTGAGTGAGCGAGTGAGTGAGTGAGTGAGTGAGCAGGTGAGCAGGTGAGCGAGTGAGTTACTGAGTCAGTGAGCAAGTGAGCGAGTGGATGAGGGAATGATGGAGCGAACGAACTACTGAGTGAGTGAGCTCGCACTCACTCGCTCACTCACTCACTCTCTCTCTCACCAGGTAGTTTGCTCACTCCCTCACTCTCTCACCAGGTAGTTTGCTCACTCCCTCACTCTCTCACCAGGTAGTTTGCTCACTCCCTCACTCTCTCACCAGGTAGTTTGCTCACTCCCTCACTCTCTCACCAGGTAGTTTGCTCACTCCCTCACTCTCTCACCAGGTAGTTTGCTCACTCCCTCACTCTCTCACCAGGTAGTTCGCTCACTCCCTCACTCACTCAGTAGCTCGCTCACTCGCTTACATTTGCCGCTGTGATAGTTCAGTAGTCATAATGACGGACTCGCATCGCGAGGACCCAGGTTTTAATCCCACTGAAGTCGGTTACTTGTGATTCCCAACTTCAAGGCACGAATGCAAGCGTATTTACCCGTTAAAAATGTCTCGCCGCAACAGACCTACAACACAGTAAAATATTCACTATTTGTACTACAATTTCATTACACTTCACTCACAATTTGAAATATAAATTGGCAGCACTAAAAATTTAAGAGAGACCGAATTTGAAAAAAAAAAAAACTTATAGAAAAGCATAAGGAAGCGCCATGTTTGGGCCGAATAGAGAAAGTGAGAAATGTCAGGAAATGAGCAATCCTTAGATTTTTGCCGCGTCGCAAAATGAAGTAAATTTCCACGTTTTCTGATCGCAGTTTTATCTCGAACTCTGACCCAAAGTCCCCCCCCCCCTCTGCGAATAACGGAAATTCTGACAGAGAGCAGCATAAAGTGTGGCTTATACAATGAAATTAAAATTTCACAATTTATTTGATCGCAATTTATCATCTTGATCGGCGTCTTAACGCCCCTCGCTTCGAGAAATGCAAATCCCGACAGAAATAGCGGAGTGCAGCATATACGGTGAAAACTAAAATTTAAAAACTCATTTCATCGCAATTTATCATCTTGAAGGGCACCCCAATGCCCCTCGCCACGAGAAATACAAATCTCGAAGGAAAGACCGAAGTGCGGCTTATACAATCAAACTGAAATTTCAAAATTTATTTGATCGCAATTTATTATTCTTATCGGAGCCCCAACACATCTCGCCAAGAGAAATTCTAATCCCGACAAAAATAGCAAAGTGCGACTTATACGTTGAAAAATTAAAATTTCAAAATTCATTTGATCGCAATTCATCATCTTCATCGGCGGTCAGACGTCCCTTGCCTAGAGAAATGCAAATCCCAACAGAAAGTGCGAAGTGCGGCTTATACGGTAAAACTAAAATTTGCAATTCGACCCTGTCGGAATTATAACCCAGGCCCTACTTCAACATATGATGATATTTCGATTAAAGAGGAAAACCGAAGCTTAAGTATAAATGCATTTAATCAAAAACCTGAAGTTAGTTGGTAGATCACACAATTCCATTGAATATGGAAATATCTATACCATCTGCTTCTGAAATTCGTCATTTAAACAAATTTCTCCCCTTTCTAATTCAAAAGTGGTGGAACCTGGTTCAACCAAGCAACATTCGGTAGTTTTTATACGGATACCAAATAAAAAAACCCTTCAAGATGCATCTACAAAAAAAGAATCAAGGCTCAAAATAAAAGAACTACAGGAAAAGATTAAGGAAATGAAATTACTAAAGAAACTTACAAATGAAGAACAAAAACCACAAGAAAATCTCGGAATAAAAGGCAAAAGCAAATTAGGGAAGACTAATTCAAAGGTTAACAAGACCGAACCGGAAGAGAACAAAAACCCAAGAAAAACTGTATGTAAAATCAAATCCTCAATAAATACAAATGCAAATACAACGCCACAACAGGCAAAATGCCCAACGAGGTGGCTGATAAAAACAACTTCAAATACAACTTCAAAAGAAAATGTTCAGAAGGAACATATCTTTTTTGAATCATCATCGGAAGATGAAGATAATATTGATGAACCATTATGTAATGATGACGAGTTAGACGACGTCTATCTGACGACCTTCGTGAAACCTCCTGGCACTTCAAGAGAGGGGTCTAACTCAAACGACATTTGTCTTATGTGTGGTGAATTCGGTAAGAACAAAGGTCTCTGGTTCAGGCGTCGTTTTTGTGTTCTGGGTGGATGCACTCAGAGTGCGGTGGTGCAGAGACTGCAAAAAATTTTATTTGGCATTTTTGTAGACAGCGTTAGGTTCTAAGCCAGTTTCAAAACTGCTGTTGATGTTATTTTTGCAATTTATCAAGAACATAGATACAAATGTTATTTAAATTTTAGAACATGAAAAGTATTCATATCAATTAAAAATAATTACTAGTTTTATGTGTGTTCACCTTAGTTGTATATTTTCACGGGAACAATTGATTCTAGAGTTGATTATGTCATTTAAGAAATTAAATTAACGTCATAAAAAAAAACTACGTAATTTATCCTACATTCCGTACTTAGCTGACCCCGTTCGGTAATGCCCCAACCCCCGGGGCAATTCCGAACAGTTTAAGCTCTTTTATAAAAAAAAATTTCTATGAAAACTTTTTAACACTTTTTAAAACTATAAAGACAAATGTTTTGTGGTTTTTAGTAGGTAATATATGAAACAGGGTATCTCTACCTACATTAAATTTGTTAATGAACTATTACAAATAATTGAGTAATCAGAGATTTCCCTTAAGTGTTCGGCATTACCCCGCTCTCCCAGGGCCGTCTTAGAGTATCAAGGGCCCCTGGGCCAAGTGGTTTCTCTGACGCCCTACCTGGCAAATTCTCGAATAATTCAACTACTTCTCATTTTTCTCAGGCCCCCCTTCTCTTGAGGCTCCCGGGCCGTGCCCGGCTGGGCCCAGTGGCGTTAAGACGGCACAGCGCTCTTTCCTAGTCAGGGGCGGCTCGAGCTTGCCTGCTGTCCGGGTGCGAAGCCTCATATGCCGCTCCTAATGGCAACCCTGGTGCCCGGGGCTGTTTTAAGAGCATCATGGGCCCCCGGGTCAAGTGATTTTTCTGAAGCCCCACCTGGCAAATTCTCGAAAATTTTAACTGGTTTTCATTTTTCGAATATTTTGGTCCGAATTTTTCCTTTGCTTTTATTTGACTATTCTGGGTGAGAGAAACAAAATGCACTCTTGCCCCTTGCGATAAAGCAGTGCCGTCTTAACGCATGGGCTCACCCGGGCACAGCCCGGGGACCTTAAGAGAAAAGGGGCCTCACAAAAACTCAATCTGGTAAAAATGTTCTAGAATTTACCAGGTAGGGCCTCAGAAAAACCACATGGCCCAGGGGCCCATGATACTCTTAAGACGACACTGCGATAGAGGACAGGGCGTCACTTGGCCATGCGACCCATTGCACAGGGCGCCGCTCAACAGGAGTGCTAAATGCAAGGTGAATGGGCAAAAAAAAAGTTTCAATTTCCAAAAAAAATGTTTCTGCCTGCTCTGGAGGGGTACAGAAGTCGAGATGAAAGGGCGATTTTTTTTTTGTTAGGAGTTGTTTAGATAAGTCGTGAGAGCGGTGCACGATCCCCAAGGGGGGAGGGGGCTGACAGGGCTCCAGCTTGGAGTCTCGGGACTAAATCCTTATAATTTTTCTTTTTTTCTGTAGAAGGGGCCCCATGGAAAATCTGGCTTGGGTCCCGTGAAAGATTCCAGCCTAGGGGCCCTGACGCAGGATGTAGGGGCTATGGGGGCAGGAGGCACAAAAAATAAGTCCGGCATGGGTACAGATTTTGTCTCGAGCTCAGGGCCGTCTGAAGAGCATCATTGGCCCCGGGACAAATGATTTTTCTGAGGCCCTACGTGGTAAATTCTCGGAAATTCCAACCATATTTCATTTTTGTGAGGCCCCCTTTTCTCTTGAGGCCCTCGTACCGTTCCCGGGTGGGCCCATACGTTAAGACGGCACTACTCGAGACTCCTCGATAGCTTACATTCTTGTTTCTAGTATTACGGTCAGAGGCTCTGTGTCTATTTGCTCAATGTTTCCTTTGTCGACTGTGTTAAATTTTGGGGTCTTAACTAAAGTCTACGCTGCCGCCCGGGTGCGCCGCACCCCTTGCACCCTCGCTTGAGCTGCCCCTGTTCCTAGTTAAGGTCCAGTTTTTTTTTAAATTTGGTGCCTTAAATTTTTTTGTTTGAGTTGTAAACTGTGTTGCCATCTATTGGCATATTTGAGAAACTTGAATGTTTCAGCTCGGCGCTAGATGGCAACATTAGTCCTGTGTCTTCATCTTGATTAAGCCCACTCTACACAAAATTGAGTTGGCCGTGATTAAGCCGACCATATTCCATCGAGATAAATTTAGGATCCCAAATACGGAAAACTACGCGAAATCACAGTTTTTGCTAAAAGTCATGCCAAGTGTGAGCAAACTGCCAATGATGACTAGAAGTACATAGAATTACAAAGTATGAAAAAAAATTCAATTATTGAAAAAAATATTTTACGTGGCAAATATGTGAGATTAACATTTATATAATTAAAAATATATAATTATTAAGTTGTTTAGAATAATTTTAATCCTTGATTCAAGTAAAGAATTAAATTTAGGCAGCTCGTTGAATGTAGTTTTAAAAAAAGGAAGTCGGGATGGCCAACATTCTGAGAAAACACTGAAGTGTCACGCGAAATACGAGTCGTACTGTCAGTCTAGTTAATATCAAAAATTCAAATGATTTTCGTTGAGGAAACGCAAATTTTTTGTTTTTTAAGTCTGGAGAACGAAATTACGATAAAAAAACTTTGTCCCGTGAAATAGGTTTCATATGGTCATCTGATATCTCTCATATGTAGTTGACGTTTTACGCAATAGATGGGGCCACTAATGAACTACTTGGTTTTAAAAAAAATCAGACCGAATTTATTTGTACCCTTCCTATGGAAAATGCCTTTTTTTCAGGAAGTGCTCGGTGGCCGAAAGCTCTATAAAATTATTGTTATTATTATTGTATTGTATTGTATTGAAAGTGCTCGTGAAAAATTCTGATTTATCTGTTTTTTTTCCCAACAAGGAAAGGATCCAAAGGTGTCATCCTGAGAAAAAGTTTCGGAAAAACTACCACTAATTCTGCTTCTATAATCTAAATTAACTTCCACTAGTTCTAATAACTATTTCACTAATTCTAATTGTGCATATTAAAAAATATGCACAAACATATAAAAATATCTGGCGGAATCATTATGGGTCACTCAAAAAAAAATTTCAAATATTAATATTTTGAACGCCAGTAGAGGCCAAGAATGACAAAAAATCACACATCCCTAGTGTGTTCCCCAGTTGCACAACTACATAGTACAATATCTGCACCATATCGTCATATATCGAAATGTCAGAGGAATATCAGATGTCATAACTATGATATAGAACGATCTCGTCCTATATGGTGCAAATTATTTATGATAATAATTGATCAAGCCTTTAATTATTCAGTCAAATATGTATTTGATTCCATGTGAATAATCTTTACTTTGAAAGACAACAACTTGGAACAATATATTCTTTTAATACAATTTGAAATACATAGATCTATATAGTGAACCTGACAAAGATCTATATCAGATTCACGATATAGACCTGATATAGATCTATCTTAGGAGACAGATCTATATCCTGGATCGTAAATCTATATTCTGGATCTCACATAGATCTATATCGTGAATATGATATATATCTTTTTCAGCTCCACGATATACACCTGATATAGATCTATCACAGAAGACATAGCTCTATATCCTGAACATGGCATAGATGATAGATCTATATCGTGAACTTGACAAAATGTATATCAGATACACAATATGCTGATTATCAACATATTGTGTGCCTTTAAATAAAAATATTGCCTTCAAATAAAAATTTTGAGAAAATTTAAAGTCGAGTGTATAATTTTTTGTTTGAATTATGCTGATAAATCAAAATCATTTCATCAATTATAATTGAATTCTTACTGTGTATGTTTTACATCGCAGATGTTGGTATTTTAGGAGGAGCAAGAACTTATCCACAGTAACTTTAATTGCCACTTTATAATTGCACATATTTTTTAATTTAGAAAAATTTTCACTTGTCTGTGTTGTATATATGTGTGTTCTTTTAACTTTTTTGTGTTGCGTATTTTTTGTTCTATTAGTATAAATTAATAATTTTAAATAAATAATTAATATATTACACACAATACATGAATTTTTACATATTAATTTGTCTTTCTTTATGTTGTGTTTTTTTGTAATTTCCTTACTTACAATATAATTTTTTCAATCATCTAGATGATAAATATGTCTCACATTTTTTCTTCAGTAATTTTTGTGTATGCATGAAAATTAATAAATTTGACCCGATTTGTTAAATACTAAGTAAAAACTATTACTTGTAAATTAATATTGTAATAGCAACCTGCAACCAGTGCTATTGTGGTGTGTTGGTAAGATATGAAGTCAGAGATGGGAAAAGTGCAGTGTGAATAGGTTCAAAAACCCATTCACAGGGTAACTATTAACGTTCTTTTTATTTTTAACGAAAGATCGCCATCTATTGTCCAAAAATTGAAGCACTTGCATATATCACATTCACGATATAGATCTGACTATGCCTTTTTTTAGCCAGAACGATATCGTGGTTCGATATAGATCAATATTGGAAACTGAAATTTTCCGATATAGATCTATATCTTTGTGCTACTTGTGTTAGTGACGTCATTGAAACAACACATGATCAGGTACAGAATACTCAAAGAAGGGGGGGGGGAGAGAAATAACTGATTTCTAGAGGAGAGAAGCTGGAATTAAAGCATCTCGCTGCAGTGTTGAGCATGTTAAACATTCTCATAATGCGCATGTGCGTGATTGGCAAGTGTTTTTCTGGCGACTGTTGGTTGGCGCCAACATATTTCCTGGCGACGTTTAATGATAGATATACTCAAGGTTTCTAGAATATATGTAGTTTCTCTCTACACAAGTGCAATGCATGAACGAGGTTGCTTTGAAACTGGCGCTTAGCATTGGCGAAGAGTGGGAGATATTATGTTTGCACGACTGTTGGTTGGTGCCAACATATTATCTGGCTACGTTTAACAACATATTTACCTAATTTTACATAGAACTCACAAGACAATTGGTGTAGTGGTTAACGTAAGAGGTTCTAGCATCCCACTCAGACCACACAACTGTTGCTTTTCCCCCCTCCCTTCCATCTTCATTTCTTGATCTTTTAAATTAATTTTAATTGTTCTGGTTCTGATCTTTCTAGTAAAAATTGGAACTTCAGAACATTTCCGGCCGTGGTATAGTATTGTCCGTGGTCGGTTTTTGCATTCTGTTTGAACTTATCAGTTTTGCCATGTTTCTGATTGTAGTGAAAACAGAGTTGATATTTTCAGTCCGGGGCCCCCTTTAGTGTCCGGAGAAGCGAAGCGACGTCCGTGGCTTTCTCATATGGTGGGCGTCGTTAAAATTAGAGGATATTTTTCCCCTCGTATTCAGAAAACCTGCGTTGTAGAATGTTCTGTGTTTTACTTTCAAAGAGAGCCGAAATTGAACTATTGAAATCAAGGGTGTAGCGAGGGGGGGGGGGGGGGTCTGGTCTCCCCCGAAATGGGAGAAAATGGCCGAAAAAAGGAAAAAAGATGGCCAAATCTATTTTTCTATCACTTTGGTTCCCCCCCCCCCCCACGAATGAAATTTCTGGCTACGCCCCTGATTGAAATGTTCTTTGTGGCCAGCTGGGAAACGCGGTGAATAACACTGCAAATACGAAGGTTAGACAATCATATATTTTTATACTTCAACGGCAGTCTGTGTGGACAAACTCAAAAAATAAAGAAAAATAAACAATATGGTTTAATAATTATATATTATTTACGATAGAAATGACGCATGACACTTCCACCCGTTTACGAAACGTGAAACCAGAATGTTTTTTTCTCTCCCCTCTTTCTATACTCCAAAATGTGCGGCCCCTTCTGAATTTGCCGCCCTGGGCTATAGCCCGCTTAGCCCCCCCCCCCCCCCCCCCGTGAATACACTACTGGTCATGCTGGTCATGACGTCGTCATTGAAGGATAGGGCTCTGCTTTTGAAACTTTTTTACAAGAACGGTGACTGTGTGTGCGGACATTAAAGGGTATTAGAAGCGGCTCTGGTCCGATGTCTGCAAACGGTCTAAAGAAGATGATTGCTAAATTCGAATAGACGGGTTCGTTTGACGTGCAATGTGGCAGAGGAAGGAAAGCAATTACTTCGACGTCAGTGGAGCAAGTGGCTACAGCATTGCAGGAAGCGTCAAGCAGTGCTTTGGGAACGTGCAGTGCTCGGGAATTGGCCGAACTTTGGACATGCTTGTCAGCACGGTTCATAAAATTTTACGAAACATCCTGAAATGCTATCCATACAAAATTACGCATGTTCAAAAGTTGTTTCCTGCGAACCTGTCAATACGAGAACATTTCGCCCTGCAATTTCTTGTTCGGATGGAAGTTCTGTCAATAAGTTTTAGTCTCCAAGGTTCTGTCATTACACAAAATTGCAGGATATGGGCAAGAGAGAATTCGTTACAAATGCAACCATTTCCTTTTCATTCTCCAAAGGTGTGTGGCACGGGTTTACGGCAGCGTTTATCGTTGGCCCTTTCTTTTTCGAGAAGATAGGTTCTTCGATCCTGTAACCTGTACCGTCAATGGGACACGGTATGAATCTCTTTTGCGCAACCACTCATTCCAGCACTGTAACAGCGCGGATGTGTGGATATCACAATTTTTATGCACGATGGCGCTCCTCCGCATATTGCAACACAAGTGAAGCAACTGTTGAATCTCCATTTTGGCAATGACACAGTTATCAGTCGCCATTTTCCAACAGTTTCCAACATTTCCACGGTCACCTGACCTGAACCCTTGTGACTTCTGACTGTGGGGTCATCTGAAAAATGTTGTGTACAGTGGTCCGATTGCGAACTTAGCTGAGTTGAAAAACCGCATTACACAACACATTCACCCCGATACACTTCGATCTGTTGTGGAACATGCTGTTGTGCGCTTTCGGCTCATAGGAGAAAACGGTGAACAGCATATTGAACATTTCTTGAGTAGCAGCTAATTTACCCATCGAGCATATATTACTGGAGAAAGTATGACGTCAGCGGTCTCCGCCTTGGCAGTGCTGAGACATCACCTTCTAGAGATAGAAGGCCTCCGCACTCTGCCTGTGACGTCAGTAAGTGGCCTATTTTCCCTCAGAATATTCAGGGAAAAAAAATTCCCTGCTCGTGCCAGTATCAATGTTGTGAGGAAAAGAAATGATCGAGCTCAGAATTGGCGATTTCTATGCCCCACATCCAATCACTGTGCGGCTTTTGTGAGGCAATCAGGAAGATTCGACGCCAAAATAAGAAGAAACGAAATACGATGCTGTGTGGCAAGCTTGCTAGGTAGTCTGAATGACGTTTATGGCAAACACTGCAGAGGCCTTCTATCTCTAGGAGGTGATGGCTGAGAACGGTGTCCCCCAACATCTTTCGTCGGAAAATCACGTGACTCGGTGAAAACACACACAATCCCCGGTTATTTTCTTATGGCATCCACGGGAATTTAAAACAAAAAAAATGAAAGAAATAATTTCAGCATCGATGACATAATTCCGAAATTAATGAAAGAGATAATTCCAGAATTAATGAAGGAGATAATTCCAGAATTAATGAAGGAGATAATTCCAGAATTAATGAAGGAGATAATTTCAGAATTAATGAAAGAGGTAATTCCAGAATTATTAATGAGATATAACTTCAGAATCATTGAATAAAATATAATTTCAGCATTAATGAAAGAAATAATTTCAGCATTAATGAAAGAAATAATTTCAGCATTAATCAAAGAAATAATTTAAGCAATAATGAAAGAAATAATTTCAGCATTAATGAAGGAAAATTCAAGAATTGATGAAAGAAATTTTCTAGTATTAACGAAAGAAATTTTCTAGTATTAACGAAAGAAATTTTCTAGTATTAACGAAAGAAATTTTCTAGTATTAACGAAAGAAATTTTCTAGTATTAACGAAAGAAATTATTCCAGCATTAATGAGAGAAATGATTCCAGTATTAATGAAAAATAAATAATTTAATCTTTTTTTCATCTTTAGATGAGTTCGCTATCCTTTTTTTTTTAATCTTTAAAACCCAATATTTAGAGACCGAAATGTGCAGCTCTATGGGCAAATTGCTAGGCACGAACTGTGTTTTCACCGAGTCACGTGATTTTCTTGTATTTGATGTCGTTGCCGTCTCGGCGGCTGGATGTTCCCTCCAGTAATATAAGCTCGATGGTCCAGACCAGACTACTGAGCAATAAGTAAAGTTACTTATAGCTCAGTGGTCCAGACCGAAGACTAAAAAAATGGGTAAAGTACGGGACATATGGTCAACATTTTCAAATCTGACTTTTTCTCATCATCAACAACATCATTGATTGTGCCACGAGTGTTTGGATTCGATTTATTGTGAGTGTCATCCAATAGCGGCGGGTGTTTAGAACTGAGTGTGCCTACTGGGCCGGCGTAAATATTTCATACGATTGTGTTCCATGAAAATCTAAACTTCGTTTTGATCGAAAATGTTTCGAAAAAGCATTTTGGTATCTTATTTTTTATGGTTTTTCGGGGGTTTTTTCGGCCTTCATCATCTTTACTTGGAAAGAGATCGACAAGCGTTTTTGTTTTGGATGACTTTGGGTGGTTATTTCGGACTTGGGTGGCTCTGCGATATTTTTCATATAAAAACGTATGTAGCTGATGCAAATGAAGATGACCACCATATGGAGAAACTTACCAAACAGATGAGAGAAAACCCGAAACCTCCCGTGTCATGGATACGGTATATGGTTCAGATTAATATTGGCGATTTTTTGGGACATCTTGTAACACGAGCGCTACCTAATGAGCTCATTGGTGAGGCATTTATGCCATTGGCCAAAATCCTGATTCCTATAGGTGTTGCTGTAGGTAAGTACGATAATATCCGAATTCAATATTTGTGCTCTGTTTGACATTGATACAAGTTAATAAAAAGAAAAATTCAAAAAAATTAATATATAAACTTTTTTAATTGAAAAAAGAATAATAAATTCAGATAAGAGCTGCTGGTTGTGGAAGTACTCATTTGCTTGAGAGGGATGATTTTCAACATAAAAAGGAATGCAACAAGAAGCAGTGAAGTTGCTGGAGGATTTTATAAAAATAAGTCTTGCACTCTGCATTTTTATTTTTATATGAACTCAGGAGGTCAGTTACACATGGTAGCCTATGTACTTTGAAAGACACACTGCATGAATAGATATTATCTGTAGACTCATTCTTTCTTACTAAAAAAGTTCTGGAACTTTTTGAGAAAATGCTAGTAATATGAGTTGCACACAGTTTAGATTACAGCATTAACTGTGATTGCGGTTACGGATGGGCATGGGTGGAGATACGGGGAAGATACGCGTTAAAGGTGGAGTCGACTGATCTGATGTGTATATGAATTGACATCATTGTGCCCCCCCCCCCAGACTTCTAAGTCTATCTCCGCCTATGGGGATGGGGGAAAATAGTGATTTAGCCAAATATCAATTTCCTTAAAATTCATCATGATTATAAAATTGTGGTGTTTCCAATTGAAAATAAAATTATAATGGTAATTTTAAATGATTGATATTAAATTTTAATTTTGTAAATTTATTTAGATAAATATTAAAAAACTGGTAATTGGGTAAGATTTCTATTATCATGACACTATCAAATTTAATGATGATATACAGTTGGTCTCTGACTATAACGAACATGAATATTATAAATTTCCACATATAACGAAGTGTTTTTCTGTATCCTGTGAATTTCATGTCGCTTAACTATGCTATTTTGATCGCTCATAACAAACTCAGATTTCAGGAAAGTATGACTGATTTTCAAACATGGAATTTTCACAAATTTTGTTGTAATCCTATGTAAATCGTCTTATCTGTAAATTTAATTTTCTGCAGCAGATGATGTCTCCTCTTTTTTCTTGGAAGACATTCTAGTAGGGCTGTTTTCGATATTGTAAAATCCTATTGCTTTTTTTCTACTTTTCTCTGTTGAATCTTTTTTTTTTTTTTTTTTTGCAGAAAACCTCATTAGGAAGAAAGGATTGAGTTTCTATTTTAACCCTCTAGTCACGGCCAACATGAATATAGTGTTTCATGTAGCCTATTTATAAAATTTCTTGGGGTATGCTATTATTGCATTATATATAGATAGTGGGTAAAAATACCTAGCAGTTTTTTACAGAAAAATTCAAAAATCGCCTTTTGGCCGAAGGGTTAATATTACTTACAGAATCAATTTTTTTTCAACACTTGTTACAATTTTACATTTAATTATGAGAATCCCAACCATTATTTACTCTCAACAATGTATCATAAAATTTACGATGTATTTTCTTATTTTTGCTCTTTTGATGTTCTTTGCCCCTTTTGCCTTTTTCACTAGCTCAGTACGCCCCAAAGCAGACTGTTTTGCATTGTTTTGCAATAAGCGCTTGGCTGACTGGAAATGTTCTGCTGTAAAAATTCTCATAATAGTGTTTTTAAATTTTTCTTAAAATTCTTCCAGATTGTTCTGCAGTAACATTAATTGTTCTGCAGCATACATTGCAGATTTCGGCACATTCGGCTTTGGGGTCAATACGTATTTTGTTCGAGGTAATCCTTCAGTTAGGCAACTTGTGTATATAATTAATGCTCACGTACCTTATTGCAGTAGGATTCTATTTTCAGTTTCATGTTTTCCTTATCCTAGAAATTCACCCTGACACAACCTCTTTCACGGAAAAGGATATACACCACACAATAAAATATAATCAGTAAATTTTTCATTTACTTGAAAAATTCTAAAATTTTTTTTAAATTTGATATACACTTAGATTTTCACAGATATTCGGCCAAATACCTAAACATTATATGGCCAAACCAAATATTTGGCAAAAAGGCTGAATACAGAAAAGCAGCTGAATATTCATTCCATCTCTATACATGTTATTCTAATCTCAACTGCTAGTGTTAAAAAAAGCATAGTATATATTTTGTGTTTTAAGAACAAGTTAAGTGTTTTAGTAGTGCATAATACATTGTACACTCAAACAGAGCCGGAACTAGAGGGGGGGGGGGCAACTACCCCGGGTGGCAAAATTTAGGGGGGCGGCAATTGTAGGTGGGAAACAAAGAAAACCATCATCAAATTGTCAACTTTTAAAGTTGTGGGGTGGCAAAATCTTATTTACGGCCCTACACTCAAAATATAGTCTACTGCACATATTAAAATAATGGATATTAATGTTATCATTCTGGTATTATTACCACTTTTGCCAAGATTGGAATAGATCAATATCATTACATGGGACCAGGGGCGTAGCCAGAAATTTCGTTCGGGGGGGGGGGGACCACTTTCATTTCGGGGGGGGGGACCAAAGTGACAGAACAATGGATTTGGCCATCTTTTTCCCTTTTTTCGGTCATTTTCTCACATTTCGGGGGGGGACCAGACCCCCAAGTCCCCCCCCCCCCTGGCTACGCCCTTGCATGGGACACAAAAAACTTTATAGTTATCTGGACTTTAGATAATATGTTATTTTTTTCCCCATTGAATTTTTTTTTAATGTATTTTTGAAGCTCAGGTTTGTTCAGACTAAATTTTTTTTTCTCTGTAAGTTATTGCTATCAGCTTGCAAGACTATGGGGAGTCTAGAAGGTGTTCTCTCTTCTCTCCCTTGTTGCAAATATTTCTGTACTTGATGTCATAATCAGTCTGTAGTATTCTCTGTGATCCACGTACACGTGGAGGTACTTTTGCTATGGGCTTCCTATAATGAAGGCAGGTAAATGCGTGATTAAAAAAAGAAAGCCCTTTCCTTCACTTTGTGATTAGTTTTCTTTTAGTTCACCAGATTTAAATTTATTTTTCTGAGAGACTTTCTCAAAGCATCTATGTACACTGCTGGCCACCGTAAATGCAACACCCTGAAGGAAGCATGTAAATAATATGAAATTTACAACATGCATTAGCGGAGGTGAGATATGCAAATGATTAGAATTTCAGCGCAGATGCACATCACGCGCGCCTGTGTCGCCACTTCAAAGCACTATTTAAGGCTTGGAGATTTCGACGATTTGAAGTATGGCAATTGTGTTTTTCTTGTGGTTTTTTAAAAAAAACGATCAATTATGCCTCGTAGAAAACAGCGATCATCTTTTGATCAAGTATCCGAGTTCGACAGAGGAAGGATAGTGGTCTACCGAGATTGTGGATTATCTTTCAGGGAAATCGGTAGTCGTGTTGGACGAAACCAAACAACTGTAATGTGGATATGTGATCGTTGGATGCAGGAGGGTACAACGGACTGACGTGTTCGATCGCATCCACCTCAGTGCACCACTTCACGTGATGACAGGCGTATGGCAGTGACGGATCGCTCAGCCCCATCACGAACCATAGCACAGCACATTCAGTCTGTACCACATCATCCAGTGTCTGCGCGTACCATTCGACGCCGTTTACAGCAGAGTAGTCTGTCCGCAAGACGTCCATTGCTTCGTCTACCCTTGACGCAGAACCACAGACGTCTCCGCCGCCAATGGTGCGATGAAAGAAGGATGTGGACGGCACAATGGAATAAAATTGTCTTTACTGACGAGTCACGCTTCTGTCTGCAACACCACGATGGTCGGATTCGAGTCTAGAGACACCGTGGAGAGAGGATGCTGAACAGCTGCGTTATGCACCGCCACACTGGTCCTGCACCGGGTATTAAGGTATGGAGCGGTATTGGATATCACTCTCGCACTCCTCTAGTACGCATTGCCGGTACTTTAAAAAGCCAGTGCTACATCTCCGAGGTGTTGGAGCCAGTTGTCCTTCCTTACCTTCAGGGCTTGCCCACAGCCATATTTCAACAGGATAATGCGCGACCACACGTGGCACGCATTGTCCAAAGGTTCTTCGTCAATCGCCAGATTGAATTGCTTCCCTGGCCAGCTCGCTCTCCGGATCTTTCGCCGATAGAAAACATGTGGTCCATGGTTGCTCAACGATTAACCCAGATTACATCCCCAGCTGCCACACCAGATCAACTTTGGCAACGCGTGGAAGCTGCTTGGTCTGCTGTACCCCAAGAACACATCCAAAGTCTCTTTGAATCAATGCCGAGGCGTGTGGCAGCGGTGATCTCCAACAATGGCGGCTACTCTGGCTACTGATTTTGGCAGGAACCACACTTCACAGAAGTCTATAAATTTAATCATTTGATGCTTGGTCAACATGTTATCTACAAAATAAATATTGTTTCAATATCTCTTGTCTTTCTTGGTGTTGCAATTTGGGTGGCCAGCAGTGTATATAATAACGTATTATGTATTAAAAAAGTATCTTAATTCATGATATAGCAACATTAAACAGTTCCATCCTAATGCCTCACCATGGCTATAAAAATACAAGATTTTAACATGGGGGAACCATTTTAGAATTTAAAAAAATGAAACAATTGTTCTGTTTTACCAATACTCGTTCACCACACATCCCGTTTGATCAAACAATATGTATGGTCACACTACTTGCAAACAGGATTTTTTGGATATACTTATTCAGTTATTGCTATCAGAATCTTTAAATCCTGATGTGATCACATTAAAGGGACTGTGTATATTTTATGTTTCTCACACTTGCAGCTGAGATCATAGCCAGAAGTTTATTTCATAGGGGGACAATTGAAATTTGGGGGAATCAAAGTGATAAAACAATAAACTTGTGCATATTATTCAGTGTATATGTCATTTTCTAATATTTTGGGGGAAACGGCCTCTGTTCTCCTCCCCCCTCTCTATGGCCTTGGCTGAGATTACAGCATTAATATAAGTAAACTTGTATTATTTGTACATTAGCACTCTGATTATCCGAAGTTTCAGGTTATCCAAGGTGTTTTTCAGATATTGATTTAAAAAATGATATGCAGTAAAGCAATGTGCAAAACACATTGTATCAAGACAATTTGATTTGATCAAATCAAGACAAGCTGATTCACCGAACGCTGCAACATGTAACAAGATCTCTACATGTTGTGAAGGTAAAGATTAGATCAGTGTTTTCCAAAATGTGTGATAGTAATAGGGTGGCAATAGAATCTAAAGATGAAACATACATTACAGTGTAACTGTAAATCATAATCCAAAAAATTTGTATATTGAATCAATTTTCCCCGAAGAAAGCATCGGAAACTCAAATGATTCACTCATAACTGTTCCCCTCATGCTAGCCATGATCCTTTTCAGAGGAAAAGTGTAGGTTAATTTATTTTAAATAATTATATTTTCACTTATTTTGTAATGAAGGTTCAAATATTTCCGGAATGATGCATAAGAGCAAGGAGTTTCACTTGAAATCTTTGCTTGCCAACACTCAAGTTTGTGCTATGAATTTCACTTTCACAGTCAGTGACGTCTTAATGAATGGGCTCAAATCAAACAAGAGCCCATAAACTGTTTAAAGGTGTTTCATTATTACACATATACATGCAATATAATTTTCAATTTGACCTTTCATTAAAATAATAAAAGAGTCTCAAAAATGCTTGAACTTGATCCCTTAATTCATTAAAATGGCCTTGCCTTCAAGAGAAAGTGAACTGTTGGCTATTTAGGTGTAATTATGTGATGCTCAACACACAAGGTGAACACGCAAAACCTCATAGACTGTGAGACTTTGCGTGTAATATATGGTCGAATCCCATTATATGGATCATTCCCAAAAAAAGTGTACATTCCCAGGGCCGCAACTAGATGTTTTGTCACCCGGGCAAGTGCACATTTTGGCACCCCCTTGTAATGTTGAAGGAGAGGTTTGAGAATAAAATTTGTGCCCCCCCCCCCTCTGGTCCAGTGCCCGGGGCATGAGACCTGCCTGCTCCCCCTAGTTGCCCTGTACATTCCACATTTTTGAGATGAAAAATTCAAAGTTGAATTTTCGAAATAAAATTGATCTCAAATTATAGCCAATGACTTGAAGTTTAATATTTCATAAATATTTTTCACTTTTATTTCGTAATATTTTATTTTTTGGGTTTTATGACTGAAAATGATGAATTTTGTCCACTCTGTTACGAAAACAAATATCGCTGTAAAAAAATAAATATTATTATTTCTGCTGTTTTTACCCCATAAAATAATGAAATCAACTTATTTCTTACACAAGGGCTGAAAAAAGTAAAAAAAAATTCTATTTTTTTATTGTTTTGATTGTTTTTCATGATTTTTTCAACTAAAAATTTTTTTTATTTCTGGCAGACAATGGGTTGGTAACTTATAATTTAACATCTTTGTTTGAAGTGCTTTTTAATTTTTTTGCCTGTGAACTGCGAAAATGCTTCCCGTAACAGAGTGGACAGAAATGTTTAACTTAGAGTAAGCAATCACAATTATTCTAAATACACTTTTATTTTTACAACAATTATATAGACAATATGAAAGGTATCCCAGACACTCCTCTACGGCATCTAAAAAACATCCACACTATGAGGAAATTAAAAAAACACACTCCCCCTCGTGGTTTGAATTTCGGCTCTGGCAAAATTTTTTAAATCTGGTCAAAGTGGATGTAAGAGATCTTTGTCATCAGCTCTGAACAGCTTCCTAGCATCATTCAGTTTTGGGGCACATAACTTTGACCTCTACCATCATCTTCAATGTCATTTTGGGCTACAACAACATATCTGTATGTAGGTTTATATACACAACAAAATCAAAATTACACGAGCATATGAACACCTGCTGTAATTAGACCATTGACCATTGCTATTTCCTTTGGAGTCGATAGCATAGTTTTCACTATTTCCTTGAATGTCATTTTCCAGAGATTCAAACTCTGAAATCGGTTGTGGAACTTCCAGTTATATACTTCTTTGGCAAGAGTAAGTTTTCTTTTCGTAGCATTCACAGAGCATTTCTTTCACAAAAGCAAGAAACATCTCTGTATTGCAGCAATCCCTTGCCAGTTGCTACTATTTGGTGGACTGCCATAGTGCCTTTCAGCATAGGTATATCATTTGGGATAATTTTTTTTTATACCTTTTATTTCTTCATTTTTGATTTCATACAATTTTACATTGGTGGCATCTTTGAGAATTGTGAAAAACTGAGTAGCATCTGATGTCATTCCCACATGCTATCAGCTGTCCTTTTCAATATATCACTAACACCATCAACTGCTCTTTTTCCATGGTTTGCTTCAAAGAAATTCCAAGTACACCACTTGAAATATTTTGAGACATATTTGTCCAATAAGTAAAAATTTTTCTTTTGTTTGTACTTAGTATAATGTACATCAGAAAAAAAAGTGAACCACATTTATTTCATATTCTTTCATCACTTTCAAAATTGGTTCCAAATGAGCACAAATAGATGAAGGTCCATGCTCCATATGCGGTGACACTGAGCAGAACAAAATTGTCTTCTCACATTCTGCAACATACAGCGCACAGGTATGAAGACATACAGTTGAATCCCGTTGTAACAAACTCCTAGAGACTGGAGAAATTACTTCGTTATAATGAAATTTCGTTATAAAAGAATTGCAGGCCTTTTCATTTTTCTATGTAAACTTATCTGAGGGATTAGAAAAGTGTTCGTTAAAACAAGATTTTCGCTATAACGGTATTCGTTAAAATGAGATTCGACTGTACTTGATTTCTTGACCCACCGAAATGATGACTTTGCACTTCAGATAATTTGCAATTATAATTTTCACTTGAAATACACATGAAGAACAGCTTCTTGTTTTTGTATGTTTCTAATTCACATTTGGTAAGCTCGATATTGGTGTTAGATGTTAAAAATGTGTTTCTTGAACAATTTCATTTCTTTTTGGAAAACATTAGGTATATTAGGTTCCACAATCTCTGCTCTTTTGTTATTTTTGTAATGTCTATCATTTTACCATTCTTTTCCACTTTTTCTTGTTTGCACTGCCATTCTTCACACTGTACAGTGCTATTCTCATCCAGTGATTTAGAAATTTTATTCATAGATACCATCTTGTCATGACAATTCAAACATTTGCCATACATACAGGATTTAGACTCTCTGCTACACGTGATATCATCAACTATGATTTCAGGAGATAATGTTTGGATTAATCTTAGTTTATATAGTGCAATCAATTTATATTTCAAATTACTGTGCTGCCAACATAAGCATGTTTCCCTATTTCCAACTTTGTATTACTTCTAAATTTTTTGTTGAAATTGAATGGTAATTTGATGTTGGTATAAATCTCGCATTTATGTCTCAAGGCCTTTAAGGATCTTTTATTTTCAAACTGAAATTGTGGTTACCACTATATTGATGACGAGGTTATCGTCATGCTACCGCGGTAACAAGTATTTTGAAGAAAGAAAAATAGCAGATAAAAAAATAAGGAGATACGACAATGTTACGTATGCACATTAGTGATCGAGTATATCCAGTGAGACTTGGGGGGGGGGGAATAGAGCCAGGAAACAAAAATAATATAGGGGGAAATTGTTCTGTCCCTTAACATACAGAATGTATTGCCATAATGTCATATAACTACCTTTATTCATACTAAAATGCCCCTTATGCCAAATCTCCCTGGATCTGTGCCTGGCAGTGATTTTGACGATCTGTACTATTTAATTTTCATATTTAACTGAAAAAATGAGATGGGGGAGAATGTGTTAAAGGGTTTAAAAATTGAATAAATAACTTATTAAATCTTGAAAATGAACTGTTTCATGATTCACCACCAGCCATCCACAACTAGCTACAACTACTAGTTAAGTCTGCACCTTGCCAAACTGAAAAAAGACATGGCAGATAAATTAAGCACCCACTATTTGACAGCTCTCCATCACTTGGAAAACCAAAGAAGCTTGATAAGGAAATTCCTCTTCAACTACTGAACAAAACATGAAGTATCAACAACTTAACCAAACACCTACTCCGGCCATATCACTATATTTCAATTTACTGCCATTAATGAGTTGGGTTGGAAATGAAGGCGCCATCTATTGGTGGTTACCTCAAGCTTGTTAAGGAAAATATCTTGTTATCTATATTTTCTTTTAGTTCGAACCTGTGACCTGACATCAACCTTCACAGTGTTAGATGAGCATCTTACCACCACACCATTCGGGCACTATGAAGTATCAAGTAGAAGTTGGCACTTCACTCTGCTTCATTTCTGAACTGAGTAGTATCATGTGGGGAGAAATATATATTAGGCCTATATGATAATAGTTGCTGTCTCTGTACAATGGCTAGGTGTCGATCTGGCCTCAGAATGAATGTTAAACACCACTCTTCATCCTAAGAAAGTAATGGTGACTTTATTCAGAGTTTGTTGGTGCTCATCTGGTCTAGAGAGTAAATATTGTTATATAGGTAATTATTATTGAGCTTGGTAATAATTCACCATGGGTTCACAAAGTGTGCACCCATGGCTCCTGGGGAGTGTTGCTGAATTCTGTTGGGGGCATCCCAAAGAGTTTGTATATTCATGTGTGCTCATTCAGTGCTTTAAAATTATTCTTTTCTAGACTATTCTTAGGAGCCATGGATAAATGATGACAAGGTTAAGAGAGTCACGGGTAGAAAAAGTTTGAGAACCAGTGTTATAAAGTGGGTATTGTTATATAGGATTTTCACTGTGGAATTAATGCAGGAAACTAGTATTTCATACTTTGCCAGTAGTGTATACAGCATAGCTGCCAAGTCTCCCGAATTTTTCGGGAATCTCCCGAATTTTAGCTTCATCGCTCGACCTCCCGAAAAGTTCTTAAATCTCCCGAATTTTTACGAAAATCACAAAAATCCCTAATTGTCCCTTAAAATTCCCTACTTCATTAAAAAAAATCCCCGCTTATAAAAAAAATCCCTAAGGAATTTCTTGTGGGGCATGAAGCATCTTTTTTTTCCCCTTTCGAAATGACGTCACACGTCGTAAATGGGGAAATTCCCTTTTTAAGGAAGTTTTACAAACCCTCTGATGGTAACAAGAAAGTTGTTTGTCTTATCGTGCAGGGAAATGGCTTAGCAGCCAATAGTCCTGGATAATAATTGAAGATTCTAGTGACGCGCATATGGTCAAAATTTCTTTTGTTGAAGTACGTACGTGCGATATAACAAAGCATGCATAATGATAAGCAAAAACATATTTAATCAATTTTAAAGATAATTATTCCGATAAATTTCCTTTCATCAAACGTTCCAGAAGAGGGCCGACTTTTCCTTTTCGTACAAGTTGTGTTACGGACATAAACATCGGTCATGGAAAGACTGCCATCATCACTCGTGAAATGAAAAAAGCAAGTGTCACAAAAAGTCAGTGTTCTTCAAAAATTGACGGTGTTTTCCTTCATCTTCCGATGATTTTGGGGCCATTCGCGCAGAATGTTCGTTCACGGCGTTTCTGATTGAACACAATATTTATTTTTACATCATTGAAGTTTTGGCCTCCAATTTCACTTGTTTTTTTGCTTAGGAATTTTATTCCCAAGGGTTTAACTTCCATGTGTGTAAAAAAATCCCTATTTCAATTTGACTTCAGTAGGGATTTTATTCCCTACGCTTTAACTTTTATGTTTGGAAAATCCCTATTTTAATTGGAAAAATCCCTATTGTATTTATTAGGGAGTGGTTTTAGCATAAAATACGGGTTTGCGCGAAAATCTCCCGAATTTTCATTTTCAAAAGTTGGCAGCTATGGTATACAGTGAAACACTTCCTGATTGGTCACCCTGCAGATGCTGTCACCCCTATTTAATGACCAAATAAAATTTCCCTGGAGAAAAAAAAAACTCTTCAAAGTATTATTTGAGGGGGTGACCATTAAGCCCCCTGCTTAATGGTCACTCTTAGATATGATCACATTTCATCCTTCATTCCATTGGATTAAAACCCTCTGTATAGACACAAACATATTTTTTGTTCAAATATCTTTTACCTTTATACTGATTAATTTTATTCCATTGGGGTGTGTGAATGGAAAGAAAAGATTGAAATCTACTCAAAATAAGGTAATAAGTTAAAGATATAACAAGGGGTAATGAGAACCAATCTAATAAGAAGGGTTGGGACTCCTAGTTGCAATGAACTAATCAAGACTTCAAAATTCTTGGCTGCATTCAGTGGGGAAAGAGGGACTCCTTTCTAGTAAATTCATATGGTGAAAAACATTGATTGGCTACAGAGAATTGTGATAAGATTCAAACAAGAATATGGAATTCCAAAAACTAAGAAAAGTATTTTTTAAAAAAGTTTTTCGTTCAATGCACTTAGTATAACATTCTTTTCGATCAGAGTTCCCAAACAGCAATACTGCAAAACGCGTTTGAGATGAAGAAAAAAAAAGTTCTCTCAGTTATTCTGAAACAATGCAGGTGGTACACTTCATTATTTTCTGTCTTGTCTGTAGAATAACATACTTTGGCACTCCAGCCTATGTTCTGTATGCACAAGGGACATAGCTAGAAATTTATTTCAGAGGGGGATAACTAACATTTTTTTAGGGGGGGGGGAAGACTAAAGGGATAAAACAATAGAGTAATGCGTGTTTTCCCATATATATCGTCATTTTCTAACATTTGAGGGGGGCAGACCTCCAGGTCCCCCCTCTCAGTACAGCATCACTAAAGGTATTCATCAATAATGGATCATCACTTTGGTATGTGCTTAATCACTCTTAATATACAAAATATGAATATTCTTATTGAAAAAAAAATGTTTTCTTAGAGTATTCTGAAACAATATGTGTGTATTCAGAGATGCCGCTGTACTCTAATTTACCTGGGTTCCTATTCAAAATATCTGGGTCCTTTTTGAATGAAAGTGGGTCCCCTCTCAAAAAAATGTATCTTCAAAAAAAATTATGCCCCCCCCCCCCAATAATACACTGGTACCTCTATGAATTTTCTTCCAGCATGCCCCAGGTCTTTGATCGCCTGCTTATATTTCTTCGTTGAGACTGAGCGGTGGGCCATATTGTAATGCATTTCTAAAAACATTCTATCTGAAGGTTCATTTACTTTCATTGTCTACTACAGGGGTGGGAAGTGACAAAGTCCATTTCGGATCAGCAAAATTCAGGAATCTGAGCAGTTTTGGAGCAGCAAAATATAGGATTCAGAGCAGATAAATTGCAGCAGCGAAATCAACTTACAAGAATATTTTTGTTAACCCTCATCCCTTTTCAAAATAAAACTGCACTGTCTTTTGTTATCAAACATCTTTTCATCAGCTTGTTTTTTGTTTTTCAGGCTTTTGACACCTTGTTTGAAAGAGCGGCTGTCATAAAATTTTTCCCACTAGTCTATTTTCGATGATTTTTGCTTACTGAGGGCAGGCACTATTTGCTGTCTGGAACAGCAGCATTTCAAATGGGCTAAAAACTTTCTATAAGTTTTCAATTTTTTTTTTATACTCGAAAAGAAATTGTTGCAAAATGGGAGAGAATTTCGGAAAAGTCAACACGATGTTTGGCAATTCAACACTCATTACTTGGCAAGATTAGCGATATAACACTCGTTACTCGCGCAACATCGGCAAAGTTTCTAAATTAGCATTCGTAATTCGGCGGACATGCTCTTTTTACTCCCGGAATGAAATTTTTTTTCACGAAACATCGAGATTTGACGCAATGACGATCGACTACAGTAATTTCTGCTGCTTAAAGTGGCGATTTTTTTTTTTTGAAAACGGAAACTGACTCGCATTTGCGCTTTAAAGCTTAAAGACCAAACTATCTTCCGTTGCACGATCACGGATATTATCGGGGTTTCGGGATGGAAAGCCCGATGAGGGGCCGATAGTTTAAATAAGGCGGTAGTTCAAGTACAAAGGAATAAAATACGCTCTTCTGGAATAGAATCGTTTCGCGGCAAGCAGGAACTAAACTTTTTTGGCGTGCTTTCTGAAATTCCGAACATACTGTAGCAAAATTCGCTATTTGGCGCAGAAAAATACGAAAATATTTGCTATTGGAGCAGGATGGCGCAAGATGTTAATTTTGGCACAGATTTCCCACCCCTGCTACTAGTAGGAAAAGCTTGCAAAGAAGCTCATTAGAACTGAGAATTTAACGTATGAAATTCCGCGATAAAATCTAAAACAAATATACAGTTGATCCCGCTTATAACGTTCCTCCCATTTACAGCCGTGGTCCTAACAATAAACAGTGTTTTCCTGTTTACAACGTTTTTATGACGGTTTTTTGAAAAACGTTATAAAAGAGAGAGCAGGACCCACTTCAGTTAACTGTTGGAGGCACACATTTATATATTTAGTAATAAATCAATCTATAAATTCTTATTGGTTTTACATTTCGTTAAAAAAATCTTAGCACTTTCAATATCTTCTGATCAAATTTAAAGCAAATTAGATTCTCTCTCTCCTCTCTCAGACACTTAAGTCCCGTTCACATGTACAATAAAACATCCCGGACGTTCCCGGTAACGGGGATTTTCGCTACAAACCATTCACATGACGTTTAGTTTACGCCGGTAATCCCCCTCTTCTTTCCGGAATTCGTCACTGGTTACGTGGGTTTAACGGAAGTGGTTGATTCAAGATGGCTGACGAAGGAACTTGCAGTAGTTTTCGCGGTGCAAAGGATTATGGGAGAAGGTCGGTGTCGAACACCAATCCACCCCGAGAAAGATGGGCTTTTTTGATGAGCTTCTCTCCCACCTTTTTTTTCCCTGCCGGTAATTATCACCAAAGCGACCCCCAATCTTGCACATGTGAATACAAATACAAATACAAATACAACGCCACAACAGGCAAAATGCCCAACGAGGTGGCTGATAAAAAGATGCCCATAAAAATATGGTTGTCATATGTTTCAAAAATACAGCAACCCAATTAAAAATGCAATTAACACAAATTACAAACAATAACGGAGCTTTATCTTCAGATTCCATATTCATACTTTGGTTTTCCTGGTAAAATTATTTTATTTTCCCTCCCTGATGATCCACCACTCTGTTGCCACATATTTTCACCCCTGAATATGGGAGATATGTCAGATTTGTGGTGGTGAAACTTAACAGTGTGTTTGTGTGTGTGTACCCAGCATTTGGCGTGTTTTGTGTTCAGTAGGTAGTGCCATCTCTAGCGCCGCAACTTGATACGTACTTTATTAAACGGGGCAAGCACACACATTTTGGCACCTCGTGTAATTTAGAAGAAGCAGTTATAAAAGGGTTGAATTCTGCGCCTTCTTTAGTCCAGAGCGCAGGGGGGAGGGGGCACTAGACCCACCTGCTCCCCCCCCCCCAGTTGCGGCCCTGCACCTATTTTCCAAACTGGTAATGCGTGCATTTGAAGTTTAATGTATACATATTTGTGTTGTAGGCATTGGCGTACCCAAAGGGGGGTTTTGGGATTCTAATCCCCCATCTCAATCCGAGATTATAGTGTTATTTTGCAGGAAAAAACGTAACCCTCCTTGAGAAAAAAAAAAAAATTGAACCTCCCCCCGAGAAAATTCTGCGTACGCCTATGGTTGTACGTCTGTGTAATCGCCGTGTCAACCAGAAGTTTTTTCAAAGGAATAGCCAACCAAAATTTTACCGAGCTGATTACCATTGAGCAATCGCGAGTTCCAAACCCGGATTTCCACCGAAAACAAAATTTAGGGGGGGGGGGGTTATAAGGCGCCTCTTCCCTGGCTTCCCAATGAAGATCAAAAGTTTGTAGAGAATTAAAATATTGGAATAAAATAATTTCTTTTATACTATCTGTTAATTTAAATTGTTTTCGAGTGTTAGTGACCCAAACTTTCTGTGAAGAATTAGATCCTTGTGCCCCTCCAAAAGCCGAGTCTGCGCACAGACCCGTGATTTTTGCGATGCGAAACGGTGACTACCACATAGCAGCTGGATGACAAAACTGGATGTTGAAGGTCGAGTTTTTACAGATTCGGATTTTTTTACAATACCGTAATTTCCCGTATGTAACCGGAAAGGAGAAAATTCGCAGGGAATAAAAAATCCGAAATTTGAAACTTCTGTACACGGCCCCTCATTCAGGGAAGCAACTAGATATATCCCTCATCTTATTCTTCAACAACCCGCGTGTATATCAATACAGTACAGGGTACAAAGCAGTAAATCCACTTTTTCAAGGTCGCGCGACCATGATACATGGTAAAAAGAAGAAAAAAGATAGGGATAATTAGTTGGAGAGGTTTTTCTTTCTACTTTTTTCTTAGAACTAGGAAAGAACGCGTCTCGGAGGACGCGTGAACAAAATGTTTATGCGTCCTTTTCCAAAATTCCGGGTATTTGACGCGTTATGGCGCGTCAATGGCATCTCTGGTATTTACAGGGGCGCTTAACGGGCTGTAGCCCTGGATGGCAAGTTCAAGGAATGAGTGGTAGAATATCAGTAGAATGTGCAGCAAAATTTGTACAACCCTCAATAAATCCGCCTCTGCCCAGACAGCTAGGGACTAGGTCAGTGAATGACCAAAAAAGTGACCTAGAGAGTGTGCAAGCATGTAAATGACCAAAAGAGTGATCTACAGTGCATGCAAGCTTGTGAATGACTAAAAGAGTGGCCTAGAGCATGTGTAAATGATCAAAAGAATGATGTAGAGCAGGGAATCACTGCCACATCAACCAGGAGGGTTAACGCCCCCTGGGGACGGTAGAAGCTACTGGTGTAACATAGGATCCTATGGGTTAGATTGTGTTGGGGGTCAATGGGAGAAAAAAATTTCTGAAGGGGGCGATGGGACGAAAAAGGTTGGGAAACTATGATGTAGAGCATGTGCAAATGATTAAAAAAAATAACGTAGAGCTTGTGTAAACATGTAAACAGGGGCGGTCTTAGGGCAGTCCAACTGCACCGGGCGCCAAATGAGAAGGGGCGCCGAAACGCGTTAAGTATACATTACTAGGAAAATATCTTTAAGATACGTATTTATAAAAAAAATATCTGTAAAATATACATGAAAAATGACCGAGATGAGATTAAAAAAAAAAAAAAGGTTTGAGTGTATATAATAGTACGGTTATTTTTCGAAAAGTCCGATCACTGGCCAGTCTCCCGACTCGTCAGACTTTCCTATTACTCCAACCAGGGGCAGCTCGGTGACACTGGGTATGCTCAAGAAGGGCGTCAAATCCGAAGTGAAAGGGCAAAGAAAAATTTGGAAAAATTATTAGTGCCCGCTGTAGGAGGGGCACCAATTCTGAGGTAGACGGGGTGAAAAAAAGTTAGGGGAAATGATTTCTTCCCCCTCTAGTAGGAGCGCCAAATCCAAGGTAAAAAGGTCAAAAGTAATTCGACATATTTTATGACATATGGGCAGAGTGGTTTTTTTATAAAACCACTCTGCCCGGGGGCCCATGATGCTCTTGAGACAGCTCTGCCCCTTCTCCAGGGCCGTAGCGTGCTTTCTCGGGAGCAGTCTATTATTTGAAATAGTTATGCTCAGAAAAAGGAGGATTTACAAGTGCCCCCCATTCGGCTCGGGGTACAGCCCAAGTTGCCTCAGAATAGTTAAGGGGGGCCTGCCCAAGCTGCAGGTCCCGGTGCTTTAGCTGGTGTTTACCTGCCCCTTCCGTTTCTTAGTACTGGATCTGAAAGGGATAATTTCAAATAAAGTTCATGAGTTCCATAAATATGAAAGAAAAATCATACGGAAAAATATCACTGTAATTTAACCACTTATTAGCAGCTTAGCCCATACGTGATGCGTGCACTCTGCGTATTTTACCATAAAATTCAATTAAAATGAGTATGAAGAAGATAGATTCTTCGTGATGCATTCTCTGCATAAATATGTGACGTTTTGCTTTTTTAATGTTTTTAAATCTGTTAGTTAAATCAAACAAGTTGGGTTTTATGCTTGTTTACAAGTTGAATAGCAGTAATCCCATTCTAGGAAGAAAGTTTTTCCGATTTCTTCGTCCCTTAATATCCAACCAAGAGGTGGGGGGGGGGGGAGGTTATGGGGACGATCACCACATCAAGAGTCTTATAATATGGTAAAATAAATCTGTCCCGTATTTTACGGGACAAGTAATAACTAGCAAAAATTTCCTTTTCCGACACGATATGCGCCTGGGGGGGGGCCGCTGACTACTGCTTTTGCACCGGGCGCCACTTGGTCTAAGACCGGCCCTGCATGTAAATGATCAAAATAGTAACCTGTAAAGCAAGAAACCATGTCAGTGAGCTACTAAAAGAGTGACCCATAGCACGTGCAAGTATGTGAGTGTCCAAAACAGTGTGCAAGCATGCGAGTGACTGAAAGAGTGACTTGGAGAGTGTTTGAGCATGGGAATGACAGAATGAGTGAATCAGAGGCACAGGTGTACTTGCAGGAGTGGGAGGAGGAGGCCAAACAGGTCATAGCAATTGAATACACCTTGAAAAACATATAATAAGAGTTTCTTGCACAAGCAAATTCAATGTTGGAAGGAGACAAATGTGCTGCCTGACAATTTAACATGTACTGTATATACGGGGTGATTATAAAAAAACTATCTCGACATATGGGCCCCTAACTATCATACCATTCACAGAAACTGAATGAAATTTTGGCATAAGGTATTTTGAGGTATGCGCTCAAGAATGATATGGAAAACAACAGTGTCACTAACAGTTACGGTTACAGTGAGAAAATTTCGAAAATATCAAATGGCAACACCAAGTTTTTTGTATCTGAATGCGATCTCCATACTGAAAAACACTAAATAGCGTTGGAATGGCACCTGTAGCACGAAAATCCCCGGAGCTAGGCAAGGAAAAAGTAAAAAGGACTTTGCCGTGCACCAGAGCATTAATGTTCGTTTCATTCGTCACACCGTTTCTTCGGCTGAGATCCCAGCCTGATTAGTCCTCCACAAGGTCATGTGGAAAATTTGTGAAACACAATAAAATGCTTTATTTTATGCTGCTTCTCTGTCCTTATTGGTTGTCCTCATTTTTAGCCTATCTACCGCCAGTGATTTGGATGCTACAGTTGCCGTTCGAACGCTATTTAGTGTTTTTCAGTATGGAGATCGCATTCCAATACAAAAAACTTGGTGTTGCCATTTGATATTTTCGAAATTTTCTCACTGTAACCGTAACTGTTAGAGTGACACTGTTGTTTTCCATATCATTCTTGAGCGCATACCTCAAAATACCTTATGCCAAAATTTCATTCAGTTTCTGTGAATGGTATGATAGTTAGTGGCCCATATGTCGGGATAGTTTTTTTATAATCACCCTGTATAATATAGGTATAAATTTATAGAAACATTGCTTTCTGTGTATTTTATGCTGAAGTTTGAACACTAGTTTTTCCTCTTTAGTTTGCAAAAATTGTTGTCTCACTCTATGATGTATTTTAGTAATACATAAAAACATATTTATTAAGTATCTTAATTTTTTTGCTCTATATAGGTGTGCACTTCATTGGGAACATTGGACGCCACCAGGGAAAGTTTATCTACCCACTAATTGGAGCATTACTGACTTATCCTCTGTTCTTATTTGATTACCAGTCTATATTTTTTACTTCTTTTTTATCAGTTGCTGTATTTAATAGATATTCATTAGAATGGCGTAGGACCCCACCAAAGAGAGGTTCCTTCATCAAGAGAGCTTCAATTTTGATTGCATGTGGTTTTTTATACCTTAGTTTATGGGGTTCTTTTTTTTATTTCAATTGTGAAATAAATTCTGATGGTGAGGATATAAAATGTCGAGAGGCAGCAAAACACTTTTTTACTAGTCCTGTTTGGAAAGAATTTCAAGAAGTATTAAAGGAACTTTGGCATTTAGCTCAACATCATGGATGGAAAGAAGTGTGGCAACACATTTTGGATGCGTTTGATCCTCAAGGGAAAGCAAATGCACTTAAGGTAATTTTTTAAATTTTTATTGCAACTCTTTATAAATAAATTTTAAGACCATTTATCATTAAAAGGGAATTGAGCTGTGGGAAATACCCACTATTGTTCAATCTAAACTGATTCCTGCTCAGTTTGCAAAGATTAGGGAATCGAAGCTTCCAAAAGTCTTAATTTTAAAAAAAATCAAAATATTAAACCTAATTTACTTTTATATATATGGTTGATTTAATAAGTTTTTAGAAGTCAATTTTTTTCCACTTTTGGAAAAATTGCGAGACTGAAAATTTTGATCAATGTAAGTTCACACATTAATGCAGCTTAAAATAAGTAAATATGTGGGTGCAATTTTATCCTTGAGCATTTTGACTAAAACAATAGCTTTTGAAATGTGTGCCAGTTCAGTTTATAACACTTTTTTCAGCACTTTTTTAAAGGTGGATTTACATTTAAATCGCATTGATCAACGATCCTGTGGTCAACGGAATATTTATAAGCGGCTCGCTCGAGTCATAGATATAAGATTAACTAGACTGCACGTCCTATGGTCCGGTCCCTTCTTTTTTTGAAGCACGCAAAAGCATTGCAACCAAAAGCACAGCAGGATTTCGGCGGATCGAGCGATTTCTTAAACACGGACCAAGAGTGATCATTGGAATAACAAGGAATTTCTTCGTACGACCCGTGAAAGTACCCACTCGTCACGTGGTTAGGTGTAGCACGTGGTTAGGAAACCAAAAGCAACCCTGCATGCTCAATCTATGGTTATATCTATTGGCTCGAGAAAAATCTATGCTAGTAATCTTGTCCGTTTCCAAGATGGCTTCGAATAAACTTGTGCGTTTGCAAGCAGTGCCGTCTTAACGCATGGGCCCACCCGGGCCTCAAGAGAAGAGGAGCCTCACAAAAATGGGAGTCGGTTGAAATTTTCTAGAATTCACCAGGTAGAGCCTCAGAAAAACCACTTGGCCCGGGGGCCCATGATGCTCTTAAGACGGCCTTGTTTTGCAAGGGTCGCTATAATTTGTGACCAATAAATTAGTATTTGTCAACTACTCGCTAAAAAAAAGACGATGGGTTAAACCAGTGATGGGCAAACTACAGCCAGCTTAGTTAGAGGCTCGATCCTGACTGCCGCAGATTTTAAACTAATATTTTTCAGTTTTCATGATAATATTGAGTTCAAAATAATATTTTGAGTTTTATATTTATAATAAATTAGCCTTCCAAATTTTTTTTTGGCCCGCTCCTGAAAATTTTGCCCATTACTGGGTTAAGAAGCTATGGGTTATACATATACATACAGGGTGTCCTGTAAGTTCTAGCATGGCCTTTATCTTATCAACCGTCCGACGTAGAGGTATGATTCCAATTTAAAAAATGCTCAACAGGCGTTCAAAAATTACCCTGTATCAGTTTTGAAAGTGAAAATACAGCGTGTAACAGAATAAAAAATTAAATTTTTATATGGTCCCCCTGTCCTCTAACTTTCAATTAAAAATGTTGTTGCTCTGTTTCTCCCGATTCCAACAAAAAAAAAAAATCCATGTTTCTAAATGCAATATTCACAGAAATATTCGAATTCGAAAAACGAAGGGAATCTGGGAAAGAACTGCGTTAAATGCGTTTATGAAACGGTTTTACCCACATTTAACTCTGTTCTTTCAAAAATTTCTTCCGTATTCAGCCTGCCAGGCCTTTTGTAAGCCGTTAAAATAGCCCTGAGGTCAGAGCTCGGCAAATTTTCTCGCATTCCGTATTTCCTCCGTTTTTCGAATTCGAATATCCGGTCAAGTCGTCGTTTTTTCTTCAGGCCCATCCAGCTTTCATAGACAACAGTGTTATTAAACCCTCGTTTACTCGTCGCTAATTTCTGTTAAATCGTCACCATGAAAAAGTTTGAGTTAGAGGAACAAATAATTTCTATGGCTTCCATTAAAAAAATAGTTTGTTGACAACATTGCCATATGCTTAAAAGTCACCATAAAAACCTTATGTTCCAAAACGGGTAACAAAAGTTACGCTGGGGAAGTTCATTTGCCGATTAAAGTTTTTGAAACGATAGGGACTGTTCGAGCTAGACCTGTTTTTTTCATGAGCTTCACTAATTTAGGGCTTCAAATATGAACAAATTATATTTGTTGAAAAACCAGACATTTTTTCTAAAGTTGAGGTCGTCTTCGTGTGCACCCCGGACCCTCCACACATCCCTCAAAGTGGACCCTGTGTTCGAGATTGCCTTGTAGTTAGCATGTGAGAGATTACCTTGATAAATTTTACCAGGATTACCTTGATAAATTTTACCAGGATTACCTTGTTGTTTCATTAACTACCGATAAAGAATTAAAACACTAAGATTATAAATTTCATGTGTATGTAAAATTGATGTATAGTAGTTCTGTTGTAAAGAAAAGCTAACTAATCTAACAGTTGCTCTGATTAGTCGAAACTAAAAAAATTACTAGTATAAAACCAAACTGTGCCAGAGTATATTTTAACACAATAAGTTAAGTAATAAAAGCTCTAAAAAGGTAAAAACTTCAATTTTTTTTCTTTTGCAATCTATAAATTTTATTAATATTTTAATTCATGTTTTAATAAATGTTGTGTTACTTATTTTCACAATATTACGCATTGAAACTAACGGCACTTCTCTTAAGTCGTCTCTCCACTTACGCCGTCATAATTTTTCGATAACATGAGGTGACAAGTTATCGAGGTTTTACTTTAATATTTTTAATAAAGGGTGGTTGATGACGTAAGAATCATTCAAACCCCCCCTTGTCATCAAAAGTCAGCAAACCGAACCCCTCCCCCCACCCACGCTGACGTAATACTTGAATGACCCCAAAAGTAAAAAAAGTATCTTTCCTTGGCTGGCTATATTTGCTTGAGAAAAATACGTGAAATTCGAAATACGGGACATTGCTAATTATCGCCAAAAGTGAGCAAAGCTGCCAACTCATGCTAAAATCACAGAAAAATCGTCAACCGAAGGAAATGACGCGACACTTTAAATTGCAGTGAATTTTTAAAAAAAACCAAGACAAATATGTGAAATATTCTTATTTGTACTCGTAATTATCGTAATGTAATTTCTGAGTTGGAAAGATAATTTTAATCGTTGATTTGAAGAATAAAAGTCTTGGCTTTGTTGGAAGTACGTGAAAAAGCGGGACAGAGCGAGAAAAAAAAAAACTAGAACTGTCCTGGTAAATACGGTACGTATGGTCACCCTATTCTTTCCTCTTCTATTTTACGATCCTCTTTGGGAAACACCACAAGTGAACACAATAAATAAGATCTGAAAAAAACCATTACATTTTAAGCAGAAAGAGTTGGGCAGATACTCTTCTAGAAAGCACATAGCAGGTTTGGTTGCGATTTCAGTCTCTTTTGTGGCCTCAGATTATTTTTACTTTCCCGTCGACATCACAATTGCAGGCTATTTAAAAGTAGAGAAGCCAAAAATGTGAAGAAAGGATTCCCAGGACTAATATAACACCCTATTTTTTTAAGTAATCCTTAAGACAGGTAAAGATCAATACTGGTTGAAAATGTGCACAGCTAGACAACAATACACAGTTGGACAAGGGTCCGAAGCAACCCCTTCAGGGGGGAAGAGAGTGATTCCGGTATATTTCATTTACTTTTTTTAATTTGGGGTGACCTTTGTGGGCTTTTCAAATGCCGGAAACACTATTATACAAGTGCAAGGATAATTTGTTCACAATTGTACTACAAATCTCACGTTTGTTGGAGAGGAGGGTGCTGTCTGTCTTTGAGGGTATATTTTGGAGAGCTACACTTTTCAAGGAGGTTAACCAATGGTCTTTAATGGTCACAAACAGGGCCGGATCTTGAATCCTGTGAACTACGCTGCCGCAGAAGGTACCAACTGAAGGGGGCGATCTTTGAGGTGATAGAGGGCAATTGTGAGGTCACGAAAATATTATTCGCTTACACTTGAAAAATGCCCAGAACTGGCCCTGGTCACAAATCAACACTGTCAAAATTATTTATCGTGACTTGGGATTGCATGATCATTTTTGTCTCACCACGGTCATTTTCTGCACACGAGGGCTAATTAGACCGGGACCTACAATTTATTGCCGATTCCGAACGGCAGGCTTGTTTTTTATACTCACCGAGAGGTTGGTGCGCTAACTCCTCGATGGTGGACTCTCTGCGGTAGCAATTTTTTGCTGCGGTCAAGTCGCCGTTTTTTGTTGTACCCCTGTGTCAGGAAAGTTTTCTGACAAGGACGAATCGGGTATCGAACTCGCGACACCTCTAAACATCTTTTGGTACTTTAGGCGAGTATCTTATCGACCGGACTTCCGTGCCCCTGGGATTGCATGGAACGACAAGTCAACTCTATTGAGGATAGTCCAGGAGTGAATGTGATGGCAGGTGAAAATCTAAGCCTTCAAAAGATTCAAATACGAAATCTGGAGAGATTCTCCAATTTATTTTGTGCTTGTGTGTGTGTATGAATAATTATTTTTATCAAAGTGATGTGTAACAATTTGATCAGCATAGTTATGAAAATATAGTAGCGAACATATATGTGAAATTAAAGCTCTGGAAATGGTAGGGCATGTACAGTATGTATTTTTTGCTTAGTCTAAATTTCTGTATGCCGGAGGTAAAGGCACCACGTCACAAAAGGAAAATTTTATAGAGTGGTTTAAAGATTTGATTTTTTTTTAATACTTTAATATTCTTTATAAATACTAACAACTGGTCTCGATCAGGTCTCGCAATTGTACCATCTGTGATCCAACTATTGCGTTTGCATCGGTTCTTCCCGATACCTGAGTAAATTTTTAGTAATACAGGTGCTGATTATTTGCTAAATCAGTGTTATCGTTGGCTTTTTTGACGCACCCAGTTCCTTTATCGCAAATATTGTTTTCTTTTTCCGTGAAATGTGACTCGTTTTCCCTTTCCCCGTTGGAAATGCTCTTGTGTACTTATGACGTGTTCAAAGCAGCTGGTGTTAGATTTTAGTCAACATATGTTAATCGGTCTCACTATTGGTAACCACTTATTCTATGAAATAAATGTTGTAAAGTGATATCGGAGTATGTCAGTTTCATCGTATTTATTGCACAACGAATTGAGTGATTTTGTTTTCTTCAAATTATTTTTAGGACACAGATATTTTTTATTCTTTGGCAATCCTGACCGATGTTGAAATCACTCTCTGGCGAGTCCTCTAGGCCTGGGTTTTTAGTGGAGCTCAGTATTCTGGCGTTATTTTCTAGTAAATTTAGTGTAAATTTTTTTCTAAAAATGTAAGATCAATCCCAGGTTCCCCAAGCCAGAGCCTCTCAACCTTTCCTCTTGTGGGGAGACTGACAGGGCTCTGACTTTACACACTTCCTAAGGTCTATAGATAGTCGCGGACAAATCGCAAGACGGTCTATTGACATTGTCATGCCTCCACGTTTGCAAAATGTTGCACAACTTGTTTCAAGATTCCCATCCGAGATGATAGATCATAGACCTGCGATTTTGGTCTATGAGAAGTCGCAGAATACCTGAGATTTTGTGCGCTACTGTTTATAGACAATCGCAGAACAAAACAAGTGTTACTTGCTTTTGTCTATGAGTGTTTTTGTCTATGTATATAGAGTACATTAAGGTAGTATGGAATATTTTTATTTTTTCGATTATTCCAATTTGAAACATGGTAGAAACCTGTATTTCTATAAAATTTTGTTTCTTCTATATTATTTCATCCATATTATTCTTCCATATTATTTCTATAAAACTAATTCGAATTGATCAGAAACAAGATTTAATGATTCGATGACAATGAAAAATAAAATTTTTTAATTGGGTCGCTGTATTTTAGAAATTTATGACATCCATATTTGCAGTAGTGGTCTTAGGGTGGTTTAGCCTGCGCAATTGTACAGGACACCACTTAGGGGGTGCCGAAACGAGTTAGAAAACTTAGACACACGTACATGGAAAATAATACTTAACGTATTTTCAAAAAAAAAAAAAATTACTCAGCAAAATACAGATGAAAAATAAGTGATGAGAAAAAAAAAATCAAGGTTTGGATAGAATGAGCGGTACTGTGTATACGGATTTCCGTGAAGATAAAAATACGCACACGCTAGCTTTTTTTTCTTTTTTTTTTTTCTTAATCCTCCGGGAGATACTGGGCAGTTTGCTTTCTCTTTTGTTGTCCAGTAGTGATGGAAAAAATAAAGAGAATTGAGAAAGTCATCTCCCTCCATCACCCCTTTATTCTGCTAACAAAAAAGAGTGTTTCCCTGCGTTGCGGGAATGATGACCAGAGAGGACTGAACCGTCTGCGATTTCCTACTACTCCATTCAAAATGCGGAATCGAATCGCCAACACAGTATTTTTTTAAATATTAACGTAAGGAATTCTGAGTCTCTTATATGATTTCTAGGCCCTCTTTGATCCGGAATCCTCCGCTCAGGCATCGTTCTTCTATTCGTCTCACAAAGAACAATTAGAAAAAAAAAAATACAGTACTCTCTCACACTTGGGAAACCATGCATTTTGGCGTCCCTGGTCCGTCTCCCGCCTCACCAAAACTTCCTAATAGTGCAACGCGTGTATGTGGACCGGAAAATGACCCTCGAAAATATGGTTTTCAACCCCCACCATTAATGTACGCAAACGGGGGGTTTTGGGATTACCACCCCCACCCCGATGTTATGGTGAATTTTTGAAATAAAAAACGTAACCCCCTCCCCCAGTGAAGAGAGATGTGAAACACTGCCCCCCCCCCGCCCAAGAAAATCCTGCTTACTCTACTTCCCCAATGTCCATGAACACCCTGGTGTGCACTGGGCTTACATCGGCAATTGAGATTAAATATCAAACGACTACTGCATGGTCGTAAAAAAAAGTTTTGTATTTGTCAATAAATTTGGATGATAGCGCCCACTGAAAAAATTTTCAAGTGTTCTCCAGCACTCAAATGTTGGAGGCGTTTTACCCAAGGCCACAACTAAATACTCTCAGCCGAGTAAATATGCATTGTGCCTCTCCTGTATAATTTCGAATAATTTTAAAGAACTTAGCGCCCCCTCTGGTCTAGGTCTAGCGCGTGGGGCATCAGATCTACCCGCACCCTTCTCTTTACTTGGAGACTCCGTTAAATTTTAGATTTTATTTTTGTTTCACAGTATTAGTTTTCAAGTTATACGATTTTTTCAATATCTTAAAGTTAGTTATTTCTGTTTTTCTCTTTTCTCGATGAATAAGAATTAACCAAAAAAAAAGCGTATTTTTGTGTATATAATCCGCAGATGCGAATTTTGCTAGTTTCAGAGAAAAAAAGACATCGTATAGTCCGCAGCGGTGTATGACCCCAATGAAAAAATTTCGTTCATTAAATAATAAAATTTTAAGAAACTAGGGAGGGATGTTTGCCACGTTTTGATGGAAAAAAATGTCGATCTTTGTATTTGCATTTAGTCCCTCAAGAAATATTTAAAACTTGTTTAGTTATAATTACTTTGAAAATTTATTTATAACAATCAAACTCAGACCTCTGAGAAAAAACTTTAGACAACGTTACCTTTAGATAAATCACATTTCGGCTAACGAACGTGATTCCGAAACGAATGACCTTCGTTGGCCGTGGTATCACTGCATAATGCTCTTCGTGGTCCCCACAATGAGCAAGCTGACAGGTCTCTAGCCTTAGAATCCCGAAAAATTTGTTTTTTTCTTAATTTTTAACGCTATGAATTTACTTTTGAACCAATATGAGATAGCCTGCTGAAAGTCTGAGACTGACGTCCTCCAGAAATCCTTGCCCAATATAAATCCCTGCTCCAGAATTAAGGGTTTCTAATGCTGTTACTATTCGTATCCTAATAAATGAAAACTTATTTGAGATTATTTTTTAATTTATCTAATTCGGTCGTGCCTTTTCCAGGTTCTTGGTGTGAGTGATGTGGCCTCGGAACAAGAAATCACAATCCGTTACCGTCAACTTTCTCGCCAATGGCATCCAGATAAACACAAAGATCCTACGGATAAGGAAGTCGCCCAAGCAAAATTCATCGAAATTCAAGAAGCCTATCAAGTTCTATCTGCAATTAAATCTCGTCGAAACGCTCAAAATGTAAAAGAAGGGTGATATTTTTCGCACCGTGTACTGTTGTTATGAGATCTCTGTTAAAATCTAGCATTCCATGGAAAAATGTGCCACCGTCCATTTACAAATATATTTCAACATTGTTTGTGTGAAGTGAATAATAAAAACTGTTTTCTTCGCCTAAAAATTGAGATGTGAATCAAATATTATTACGGTATTGCTCGAAATATATTCGCGTTTGTCATCTCTCGAAATAGTATAAATTTCAAGACCGACCTAAATTGAGCGATTAGCTATTTTTAAAAAAGAACTAGCTTGATATGATGAACTAGTTAAAATACATTTTTTTATAAGTTATTTTGGAAGTCGGATAATTCCACATTTCTTGGAAATTTGTGTCCAATAAACCCTTCATAGCCGGTCACCTCTTTTCGCGGCTAGTTCCGCTCCATGAACCAATATTTCTCAATCACCGGGCCATGAGTAATTCGCTGTTTCACTTTCCCTCAATTATTTTCATCAGTCGTATGTATGATCGGGCCTTTCACTCGCAAAAATCAAACGGGTCGCGAGCTTGCAAAGTATGCAAAACATGAGGGCCTTCTTGCCTTTCTTTTTCTGTGTTTTTCTTCTTGCCCTTCCTTCTTTTCTCCTCTACCATAAATGGCCTGCAATTATGAGGGGCTGTGTCAACACCATTTATAGCAGAAATTCTCCGCGCGAAGCTCGTGACGTCACTGAAGAAGTCCATTTCGCCTATAGTCATTGCATATACTGCAAACAAAAGGTAAAGATATCGCATGCGTCGGCCTGCTGTATCCAATGGCTACCGGTGAAATGGACTTACTGAGTGACATCAAAGCTTCGCGCGGAGACTGCCTGCTATAGATGGTGGTGTCTGTATCCACATGAAATTGTGCCACTGAAATCGTCTTTCATGCATATTTTTTCGTGATTGAAATTATGGTAAACTGATAACATTTATGAAATTTTACTGTTATGGTGTCGGGTTTTTTGTTCCTCCCTGAAAAATCTATCTGAAAAGAAAGCCGCGCAATTGAATACAAAAAGCTTTGAAACACAAAATCAACCCGCAATGTTATCTCCACTTTCATTTTTTGGTCGGATTTGCAATATTTCACCAGCACCCTTTGTGAATCCAGAAATAATGTTCAGATATTTCTGTAATAAATTCTAAGGCTTTCGATTGTATTTAGTCGGTTTCGATTTTGATCGAACTTTCGAGATCTCGATCGGATTTACTCGGTAAATGACAATCGAAGTGTCCGAATGATGACGCATGCTTTTTCAGAAATGTTTTCATAGTTTTAAACAAATATACTTTGACATTGCCATTCTAGAGTCACGTTTTCGTCTTCAAGGAATTGTACATCCTTTCGTAAGTGGACGTATCACCTACTAATAAACTGATTAAGGGTGGTATTCACCGTCATGGTTTATCACTATAGTCACTATTTTTTGATAAGAGATCGACACGGATTGGTTAAATTCAGGTTTTTAACCAATCTATGTTGATCTCTTTTCCAAAAATTGTGACTACAGTGTAAACCATGTCGGGGAATACCGCCCTAAATGAAGAGAACAGAGGTGATAATTTTCTTTTATATCTATCAAATTTACCGAATTCAATTAGGAATTATGGATAATCGCCGGTGAAAGTGATAAACACATTAAAATTAATCAAATTTACCGAAATGATTCACCGATTTACCCATAAAAAATAATTTGGAGTGAAATATTTCAAAAGCCTTCAACATTTAGTGATAAAAAAAAGTTGAACTCTAACAATGTAATGTCGATACAGTCCCCTATACAATTCCTATCTACTTAAGGAAGGAAATAAAAGAAAGTAGGGTGTGTGTATATATAATTATTATATATGTATAGAAAGAAAAAAAATTAAAAGAAGGCTTGGGTGTGTGTACTTAAATGTCACTAAATTCCCCATGTGCGGATCTGTCTATACACTCTTTTAAAGATTGAGAACCACGGCCATGAACTTCCACTCCCAATTGAATACAAAAAGCCCTAGACTTTTTATAGTACACGGTGATTCAAATTGTTTGTCCTATCTCTGCAACCGTTGACTTTAGAAATACACAGGGGCGGCTCGAGAAAAAAATCTACCCGTGCAGGACTTACTTTTGGCGCCCCCGACCACGTTTTACTGGGTGTATAGACTGTGAATTTTCGCATATAAATGGCCGGAAGTTATAAGGGGACTGTATCCCCATGAAATTGTGCCACTGAAATAGTCTTTCATGCATATTCGTGATTGAAATTATGGTTTTTGTCATTTTTTCCCATTCCATGAAATATGAAGGATTTAATTTATTAGGCAAAGCAAAATAATCTAAACTTTCTGAAAAAAATGTCACGCTTTGAAGCTTTTAACGCAAATTAATATGCAATCTCAACCTCATTTTTTAGTCAGATTTGCAATATTTTACCAGCATCCTTGGAGGATTCAGAAATGGTGTTTAGATACCTCTGTAACAAGTTCTACAGGCTCTCGACTGTATTTAGTTGGTTTCGATTTGGTCATGATTGGATTCACTCGGTGAATGACAATCCAAGTGTCCAAATGATGACTCATGCTTTTTCCAATTAATTTTTCATAGTTTGAAAAAAAAAATGTTTTTGACACTGTCATGCTGCACCTCGAGTCACATTTTCTTCAAGGAAGAAAACATCCTTCAAGGGGTGAATACATTATGTATATGCTAAAAAATTATTTATTTCTTAGGAATCGGAACAATAGGGAAAAACCGAGATCAGAACTCTTCTTACCGAGACTTGCACAGTAGGTGCAGTAAAATATGTTATGATATTTTTTTTCGTAGGCACCGTATTATATATGAAACTAATTCTTCATTAAAAGACGCTACATGGAACAATACTGTACACAAAAATGTTTGTCATTTTCCTCAATTGGAGAAACAGATTCTAAATTCTTTTAAATACTGCAGTATTTTGACTACGTACGAATTAGCTCTTTTCTTTTCATTCTGAGCCAGCGATGGAGTACGGGAGTACGCAGGATCGACTTTTGAAGGACGTTAGGGAGGGGAATACAAGGAATTTCTTACAGAAATATTTTGACTAACTAACTTGTAGAAAAGCATTTTAAAAATGATCAGAAATTTGTTTTTATCAAGATCATATAGCTTTTTTTAAAGGTCTTTCGATACTAATTTTTTTTTCACAAAAATATTTAAAAACATTTTAAATTTATTGTCTTAGATACATACATGCACATGCAGAGGCATACGCAGGGGGGTGCTCAGGGGCCCCGTGTCCCCCAAACCGTTCAAAAATTTGAAAAAATATCTAATATTTCAGTGAAAAAATTTAAATATCGAAAGCAAATACCCTTTATATGCTATAATAAACAATTTCTGTTCATTTATATGCTTTTCGAAGGGTGCGCACTCAAAATTCATCGGGAAGAAAATTTTTATGCAACCTCCAAATGTCGATCCTGATTATGCCCTTGCATACATGCATCTTATCTTGAGTGGCACACGCCCCCCTTGCGTTCCATCTCACATACGCCTCTATTCTGAGCACCTGGATAATTAATTCAGAAATTAAAAACTCCTACACTGAACTCATGCTGAGCATCCACAAGTCTGAAACACTTCTGACTAGCCTGCCTTTATTGCCAAAGACTTTCTCAATTACATCCTTGGTGTTAATTATGTTTTCCCAGAATGGTATTTTAAACATCAATTTCGAGATTGCTCGTGGTAATTCTATTCCAGTAGTATTAATTTTTTGATAGTGAATGAAATGGCATATCTCAATAATATAGTATATTGTGTCTGGTGCACAATACTTCACTAGAAAAGCGAAAGAAATCATCGCACTAAAACAAACTAGAGATGAGATGAATATTCGGGTGCGATTGCGTATTCGGTCCTTTCGCCGAACATTCGGTTCGGCCGAATAATGCTCATGTATTCAGAAAAAACATTCGAGAAATCAAAAACATTCGGCAATTCAAAAACGTTCGACATTTCAGTGTAGTAGAATGTCGTTTGACTGTTTGAAATGAATGTTGAACTTCAACAGTGTGATGTGGAGAGAGAGATACAGCCTCCATACAACTCCTATCCACTCGAGACATGGGCGGAGATACGGTGATACGTGGGGGAAGGGGGCATGGGGGCCAATCCCCCACAGCGTCAAAGGTAAACCCGACTGATCTAATGTATTTGCGTATATATGAATCGGCATCATTATCATCATCATTTCAAGTCCATCTCCGCCTATGATTTGAGAAAAGGAGTAAAAGAAAATAGGGGATTAAAAAAGAAAGAGAGGAACACACTTTTTTTCTCTCAAGAAATTGCTTGGTTGTGCATAAATGTCCACAACTTCCACTTACGCGGAAATGACGTAGCACGGATCTGTCGCCAAACTGTTTTTTGGTCGTCAAAGCTTCTTTTCCCCTGTTAACTTGCCTCTCCTAGAGCTGCACCCCGTTGCACAGCCCAAGAATTTCCCCTGAAAGTTTTTAGGAAAACTTTTTGTAAAGTTTTCAAAAAACATGCAATTTCTTAAAATTCCATAATTTTTTTGAGATGATGTACATAAAAATATTGACTTCTTCACGGTCCTCGTCAGGACCGGAATTGGAGAGGGGCAACCACCCCGGGAAGCAAAATTTACGGAAACAGAAAATTTTAGGTGAGAACAAAAACACAGATAAAATCATCGAATTTTGAATTGGTGGGGGTGGGAAAATGTTCCCCCCTCCAAAATCCTAGTTACGGATTTGGTTCCCCGTGTACAAAACTTCCAATTAGTGAAATGTAGATGATGTTCCGAAACGTCATTTTTGCAAAAAATCCATATTTTTAAATGAAATATTTATGAACCTTACATATTTATTGACTTTTATCGGCATTTATCGCCAATGATTAAAGGTTGCGGTTCACATATTACGCAAAACGGACGGATTGAATTTCTGATTTTGTGATCCATTCTGGGTTCTTAGGTTCTTGGGAATGTCGAGCTGATTTGATTGTGAAATCTTTTAACCCAGAGCATTGTTTGTCTTTAAATACTTTCCTGGCGCGCGACAGATAGAGGAACATGGTTTTGACATTTGAATTCCAGTATTTTTTGTTCCAATTTATATATTTCACAGTTGTAGTCAGATGCCATATGATGAGCATTGCAATTCGAGCAATTGAGATTTTCATATGTACAATGATCTGAAGAATGGGAATCAGAACCACATTTGATGCAAATGGGTGCTGTACGGGAGCAATATTTTGTAGGGTGGGTAAAATGTTATAGCATTTTAGGCACTGTCTGGGCCTGTCTATGAATAATTTGATATTTCTTCTGATCAACCATACTATAATTTTTTCTTTCACACAATGGCACTCAAGATGGTAATGAGGACATTGGTAGTTGATTTGCCTTTAGAGGTGAATCTTCTTACTTCTAATACACATAAATTATTCCTTTCTTCGATTTTCGTAATTAATTCTTTCAAACCCTATTGTGCTTCAATATCCCTCAGCAGGGGCGTAGCCAGAAATTTCGTTCGGGGGGGGGGACCACTTTCATTTCGGGGGGGGGACCAAAGTGACAGAACAATAGATTTGGCCATCTTTTTCCCTTTTTTCGGTCATTTTCTCACATTTCGGGGGGGGGACCAGACCCCCAAGTCCCCCCCCCCCCCTGGCTACGCCCTTGTCCCTCAGTAAACATCTACTGGATAACTCCACTAGGAGTAACTGTGGTTTGATATGAATGTCCATAAAGGATTTCAAATTCAGAATGTCCAAAGCTGTATTTATGTTTGATGTTTCCACAACCGGATGGTTTTTGGAGGTGAAGTGTACTGAAGAGATGTCATTGGGTGAACGAATATTTGCTTTCAAAAAATTGTTGAAGATTTTTGGGCTCAATTTCGAAAAAGAACCCCCATTTCCTTTCAGTAGCAGAATGCTAAATGTTTCAATACCAAAATTCGAGGCCTGGTTAAGAATATCAAAATTTGTTTTGTTTGACACCACGTGGGTAACAGGGTCTACGTCCATGTTAGATGAATTAGCCATTACTGAAGTTTTTCCATTTGATGACATCTATAAGACAGCGGGGAAAAAAGAAAAAGTGAAGACTTACTTCCAAGCCTCCACGAACGACCGCTTACGCAGCACCCTAAAAAAAAAATTACTAATAGTTACTCACTAATCAGATCTGGAAAAAAAACAATTAATTAAAAATTTTGAGTTGAGGTACAACTGTGCACAAAAAAGAAGTACTCGACAAATACGACACACAAACCAAAAAAAAAAAAAATGACCGCTCTTACTGACCGATCAATGAGACTCTCGCTTATATATAAGCTACCTGATAAAAAAATTTTCACCAACTTGACTTTTATTCTTCAAATCAACGATTGAAATTATCTTCCCAACTCAGAAATTAGATTATGATAATACGACTACAAATAGTTATTTGTCTTTTTTTTCTTTTGATTCACTACAATTTAAAATGGAGCTTCATTTCCCTCGAAAGGCGGCTTTTCTGTGATTTTAGTACGAGTTGGCAACTTTGCTCACTTTTAGCATCATTTTTGGCAATAATTGGCAGTGTCCCGTATTTTCCTTATGTTGAATCCCAATTTCTCCAGAAAATATAGTCAGCTTAGAAACACTAGTCTAGACGCTAAAAAAAAGGGGGAAAATTCTGAAAATTTGATTGAAATACGGGTTATCATAGTAATAAGTTAATACCATGAGAACATTTTCATTCTTATGTAAATTAGTTTTTTTATAGACGCCTCAATGCAGATGTACAAGTCAACCTCCAACCACCAATCATAGTTCTTATAAGTGACATTGATATACACGGTTAAGGTTTCTGTGTTTTCGCGCGTATTTTACCTTGCGTCTTTGGATAAGATGATGTTAGTTCTGTAATTATATATATTGACAATTTTTGACGAATCTCTCTAGCACGTTTCAAAAGTGTAGTCATCGGTGAAGTTTTAAGAATCGCTCAGTACTTTCCTTCGTTATGTCAGGTGAATCTGTTTAGTACTTTATTTTTACCATAATTAATGCTTTTGATATTTTCAATCATACCTATCTTGAAATAAATGTTCAGGAGAGAATTTCTTCCACATTTTATTTCCTTTTTTATCCGATTTAAATGATCATGGGTAACATGAAAATGGTGTTAAACGTACAGTATAACCTCCTATAATTGATAATCCCGTAAAGACCTGTTTACACACGTTAAGTGAATTAGTGATTAACTAAATTTTAAGTTGGCAAGTTCTCAAAAAAAGTGATTACATGTTAAGTGGATTTAGTAAATGTTCATTAGATAATTTTTATACAAGGCTCACCTGGCGCACATGCATAGGTCTACTTGACCGAAAAAATAGAATCCGGTTTTTCACGTATTTACTTCTCAACTTGACAGCACGTGAACAAACCTTAACATCTGCATACATTTTAAAGTGTTTGGCAACTTAACTAAATTTTAACTACTAAACCCTACTTAACACGTGTAAAAAGGCCTTTAAGGCTGTGACATATCAGCTTGACAAGCATGCATGTTCAATTTTTTCCTACGAGCATGCACAATACTTGAATGGCTCCCATGGAAAATTTCCTGTGAGTTAGTACGTTACTGGTTGCAGGAGCTACGACCTGAAAAAACTTTTCCTCCCATTGAGTATGTTCTATAGATATTTGTTAGTTGGGTGTGGCTTTGTATGAAAATTATCCAATGAGCATTTACTAAATTACCTAATTAACTTGAATTTACCTAATAGCTTGACTTCTTCAAAATTTTTTTAACTAAATCACTTAATGCGTGTAAACGGGCTGTGAAGTATGAAGATCGATATGGGTACCTGCGTGTATTTCAATTTCGCTTGTACTAGCAAAATTGAAGTACATGCTTGTACAAGCATACAGAATCAAAATGAATCTTCAAACCATTTATATAAAATTCTCCTACAGACGCTCAAGCATGTATAAGAAAAAAATTAAACGTGCATGCTTGCAGTGAACATTCTAAGTTAGCAGACAATTGTTTCAATCCCCCATGGGTGTTCGTTATAGAAAAGTTCTCTATATAATTCATTGCATTGTTTCAGTATCTCCTAGCTAGACAGCACGTGATGGAAATAGCACAATTACAGTTGATCCCGTTTATAAAGTTTCCCAACTTGGTACAATTTATTTTCATTGTCTTGACTCTAATTCTCACTAAGATTTCTTGTTTAGTTTACTTACTAATGTTTTTTCATAGCTGTTTTTGAAAACGTTATAAGTGGAATCCTGCTGTATTTTTTCCGAAGTTAACTTAGTGCAAAAATGTTTTCAGCAATATTTGCAGGCTACGTGAAAACACCATTGAACCCCTTAGTATTAATTATAACTGCTCTTTTCGGGAAGAACTAGAAGTACCCTCCTGTAGTGACCCTAGGTTCTCGGAATAGTAAGCGTGCGTCAAGACAAACTTAAACAGGAATTTATTAGTAAAAATTAGACTAAGAATGTGTGCACTCTGGAGACAATCTTACTCTATTGTTTTTACACACCAATATCCTATTTATTTTCGAGTGTCCCCTTTCAATTCTTGCAATTTTTGTTCTCCTGAGGCTTATTCCTTCTTGGGCTCTCGAGCCTAATACTGTATTGTTATGTTGTAAGGTTTTAACTCGGAGATGCGCATACAGAACGCTACACCCCCATGTAAGATTGGATTTGCATATAAACATAAACTGAATTCTCTTGTTAGTTCTGTTCTTTAAGGAAACTGAACAGTATGGCACATACCTCAGTGATGGTCCAGCATCCAACTTCTCGGACGTCCCAACCGTCATCACCTTGAGGGTTTTGCACCAGTGCTCCTTGCAACCAAGCACCGTACCTTGGCTGAATGGCTTGCCAGTTTCTTTGGACCGGTAAATATCACATTTGTGAAGCTGTCCTAGGTCACCAGTGGCTGAGTACAGAGTTTCATGTATGTGGAACTGTAGGATGAAGCTTATGAAATACTTGATGTAAGAAACACATGCCGAGAGCTGGGAACCAGGACTCATTCCGCCTCAGAAAATGTGAGGCAGATGCGCGTACTAAATGTGTCCCGTCTCGTGGTGAATTGTGATGAAATCATCCTCGGTTGTGTCTGCGCACATCTTGATCCAGAAGTCCAATCCATCCAAGAGATCGTAGCCAGACGCCTGGCAAACCATATTCTCACCTTTTTTAGGTCTTTCGAATGTAGACTTCTTCCAGAATGCCTTCCTCGACTTCGGTCTCATCAAAATTAAAACCTCTTTGACCATTTCAGCACCGTCATATTTTTCGCTTTCAATGCCGGAGTAATATCTTCAAGAGGTCCATAGTCCCCATAGTTGGGTTCCACGTGTCCCTAAACATATGATCTGAAATGGGTCAGTGTTCTTGAATCTTGTCACTACCATAATAGTTCCTGAGCTTGCATTGGACTTAAACCTGGAGTTGCCTGTACAGGGGCTTCACCTGATCCCACAGCTTGGACATGGGTCTTCAAATATGCCACTCGTTGCTATCCCTCCACATGGTTCAGGCATCTTCAAAGTCATTAAAATTTGCGGTTTTGTTGCTGAGCTTCTCGATTTCCAGAAATGTTTCCTGACGGGCTTACTGGCGACATATATCAATATTTCTATAAGTAAGCCAACTCATCACAGTTGCAAGTTTCCGCCATGATCCTCCTTAAATCCAGTTCCATTTATAGATTGCACTTTTCTGATTTGCTTCTGTATTCGCCGCTGTGGTGGTCGAGTGGTTATAGTGACATGACGGACTCGCGATGCGAGGATCCGGGTTCGAACCCCACAGTGGTGGTCGGCTGAAATTGGTTTTGTGGTTCCCAGCTTCAAGGCGCGAATGCAAGCCGATCTCCCCGTTAAAGTCTCGCCACAGAGAGCAACAGGCCTACAACGCTACAAATATTCAATCATTACACTTCACTCACAATTTGAAGTATAGATGACAGCACTGAAATATCATACACAACACTAGCTACACACTCAGACTGTTAGGTACACTCACTTTGTTCCAGACTCTTCCACGAAGCTGGGCTGGAAGAGATCTCGGCAACGGGATTAGTCCGGTGGCAGAGACCCTGGCGTTCATTTATTCATGATTTGCTTCTGATATCGGTTGTATTGTGATGGCGAGTTTTTCCGACCGTCTTGCATATGAATTCGCAGATTTTGGTGATGCCTAAATTCTCAGTCATGTTAGTCAGTCACCAGTTCTACTTGTCTTTTATATTTGACACCTTGTCCTCTTCCTTTTTACCCATGAGCACGTCCTCCTCACTTCGTTTCTTCACAGGAGACTTGTGCTTTTCCCTTTCAGTGGGGGAAGGACAATTGCCCTTCGGTGTCTGTGGTATTGCAAAGTAATCCATATATGTTTGGTGGAATAATGCACTGTTCTAGCAAGAGTCAACAGGTTTACAAAAGTCTTTAGTGCTTCATTCAAACTAAAAAATAAAGAATTGAAGCTTCACCAGTGAAGCTTCAATTCTTTCTCCAAATGAACTCGTTAAGAGAATTTTTCCTTTCTTAATTATTAGTTTTGGTATGCAGTCAGAATGAATCACTAGAATTTGATAACCAGAATCCACTAAGCTGCTGATTTTTCTGTTATCTATGCAAATATCAGCATAATGTAAAGGGTTCAAATCCAGATTTGGTTCACTCAAATTAAATAATTCTGATCAAATTTCTGCGGTCAATACATTATCTTCTGGTTTCTCTTTTGTGTTAGCCTTATATCTTTGGTTACAATTTCAAATGAAATGATTCAATCCACAGAGATGTAACATTCCTTTTGGGGATTTTTCTCATATTAGTGTTTTCTGTCTTGTTCCAGCCTTTATCGCCATGGTATTTTCGAGTTGGTGGTTGATATGCCATTCCTGTTGATGGTCCTCCTCTATAACTGAAGTGCTGTTGCTGTAACAGTGACTTTTCTTCAAGGAAATTGTTCTGTCTCTTGCTGATGTCTGCCCTGACATTCTTGTAGTCATCTAACTTATCAGCGAGGATGTCCGATTGCTTGAATTGAGACCACATCAATAAAACGGTCTCTAATGGTACTTTCCATTTTATCTGATCTGTAATTATCAAATCAGACAGTTCATCAACAATGATAATCTAAAGGCCTTGGATCCATTCAGTGAAGAAGTTTGAGTTCATAAGCAAAATCACACCACATTGCTTCGGATTGTTTATTGTGCTTCATGAACATCTGTCGAAACATCTTGAGAATAACCTTATCTCTTCAGCAAAATAGATTTGACTTGGTTAGTCATCTGTTGTCTCTTCATTTTCTCTAGCTGTGACTTGTGCCACATCGTAAGGCAGGGTTGGTAAAAAACCCGGTTTTTTTTGGTTTAAATAGTATTAACATTGAATGATTTTTCAGAAATTTCATTTTTTTTAAACTTCTAATAATTAACTAAAATAAAATGTTTATTAATGTAATTCATACTATTCCCATACTAATTAATCAATAAATATTTCTTACATTTTAACAAAAACCCAACTTTTGCAATTTAATTATTTTTTGCTTAACTCAATAAATTACTGTGTTTGAAAATTCTTTTAATATTATTAATCATATAATATATAAAATTTTTTTTCTCCAGTTACTTTCAGTATGCTTAATTAGGAAGCTATTTTGTAAAAAGTAATAAAAATTAGGTGAATATAATGAAGCATAAATAATGCAGATTAATTAGCAATGATTTATACGATATACAGGGTGATTATAACTAAGGTTCTGATTTCAAAACACTGTAAAAAAAGAACGAATATCAAAATGACTTGAAAATTGACATGAATATTCCTTAAAAAATTCTATTTTATTTGGTAAAAGGGAAGAAATACTTAAAAATGTAAAATTAATGACATCATCTAACATGTGGGAAATTTGCTCGCAGAATGGAAACGATAGCCAGTCATGGCAAAATGATACCTTAGTTATAGTATTGCACGATTTCATAATTCATGGAAACATCACAAAAAAACGAAGTAATTGAACAAGTAACTACAACTTACTTAAGAAATGTTAAATATGTTGTCCAACCTGAAGTTGAAAGCACAAAAATTCTTGTTTAACAACAGAATCTGAATATGCCATGGTCATGATGTGGATGTGCTTGCAATTCAGCTTTATTAAACCAAACGTTAATAACTTAACCCCCCGTTAATATTCCTGAGGAACTTCTAACATATAGGGAATGTGCTGGAGATTGCAATTCACCAAAGTTTGTAATCTGACCACTGTTTATAACATTTTTAGGTACCCCCCACAGCCAGAAGTTGCAAAGGTTAAGATTCATCCTGTTATTGTCAAAATGGGTCTTCAGCAGCTGCTTTGCTGGTATTGCAATGTGCATCTTGATAGAAGTTCTATCCACGCACTGATGCTGTGGAAGTGCTGAAATGATGTGGCTGCACACAATAGATTAGACTTCTGGCCAAGTACAGAATCATCTACTTGCACTTTTTCCCCTTTTGCGAAAGAAACTTCCACTGCTTCAGGAGTATCCATGCAAATTTTCAAGTCATTCTGATCAGTACTTATTGTATAATTTGGAATGAAAACTTAAATTATAATCACCCTGTATATAGCTGATTATTATTTTTCATAAATCTGTTACTACTATACAGTAGAACCTTGATTAACTGGGCTTAACAGTGAAAGTATAAAAAAAAAACTATTGAATATTAAAACAGATGTATAGTAGATGTGCTACTTCTTATGGGAGAGAAAATGAAAATGTATGTGAGGTAATGTAACTACTAGTACACTAGTCTTTGTCCTTTAAGGACAGCTGGTGTCTTTTATTGGATTATAGGACCACCTGGATAGGAAAGAATGTATAACAATTTTGTTCATCCATCCCACAGGACGTAATGAGGGCAAAATTTCCTCATACGTAAAATAAATATGCATGCACGCACACACACATATCAAATTTTATAAAAGAATAAGCACATATATAAATTATGTTTTACATAAGCGTTTAAACATCCAATTCCCTACTGTTCACACAATTGTGTTTGCAATGCAATGAAATTGGCAAATTTTGTCCCCAAAGTAAACCAATTCTTTCTGAAATAGACAAAGCACAATATCCCAGAAGTTATGTAATGGGTGGTATTGGTGACAACCGTGTAGGTCAAGGTACAGTTTTCCATGGAAAAGATAACTAATATCTATAGTATATAGATTATATACTATAGATATTAGTTAATTAGGTCCAAATTTTAAAACACATGCCTGTGAGAAAAATTGTATCTGAACCATAAAGACATAACACCTTTTTTCTTTTTTACTATGACTATAATGCTATGACACTCTTCTATGGAGCTTCATAAATTTTACTTGCATTGTGACTGCAATCTGGTCTGCTAAAAAGTCAAAATTTGTATTTTCACTCTGAAATCTGCACAAATGAAAGTTGTGTGTTAAACTTTTGAATGTTTTGATAACACCTCAACCAATCGAAAGAAATGAGCTGCTTGTGTTTGGAGGAAAGGAAACAAATTTTTCAGCCGCGAGATGAACTTAATTGAAAGTTACTGACCAGGTGCATTGTAATCAAAGAGCAATACATTAAACAAATTATTTTTTAAACTTGGTGTTGGACTTCAGGTATAAAATTGTGACCACCTCTATGAAAATAGCAGATATCAAATAAGCCTTGGGATTCCATACTGAAATCCCGGCAAAGTTTTCATCTTCATGTACTGTAACCTCTCAAACATTGGTGTAATTTCATTTAAATGTTTTGATCAAATAAAACAATTTTTTACTTGATTATCACTTAATAATCTTCACTATCTCTGCAATAATCCAGTGATTATGCTTGAGTTTCTCAGAAATGTGCATTTTCCACAGAAAATCATGTAACACTGTAATCTCACAACTAAAGATAGTGTAAGTTGGGATATTACTGTGCAGTGAAACCTCACTATGGCGATGCTTGAGATACAACAATAAATCCCTCTACACTATTTTTTTTTCTTGATCCATAGAATATTATTATATCAAGGTACAAGATTTCACTGTATCGAGTTGGAGTTTTTGCCATAGGTGGAAAAAACCATTGTAAAAATAGTCCCGGCAAAAACAGATTCTTTCCTCATCTGTCTATGCATGCAAGATATTTTTATGCATTTATTTTTCCATTTATTATGTGAATTGGTAGGTTTTGACTAATTTTAGTTTAATAATAAATTTTTAGGGCTCGTAAGTTTTTGCTATAGCTAGAAAAATAGAGTAAAAACGTACTAACAAAATCAGGTTTTTTCTCGAGCATAAAACAAATTGATACTTCCCACATTTATGTCTAGTATCATTTAAAAAAAATAGAGGCAAAAGAATTGAATATTGTTATAATGACTCTGATTGTCCTGGAAGACAGGTGGTTATTGTATCGATAGGAGAAAATATAAGGATAGTCATTAAAAATTTTAAAAAGTTAGGACTTCCTACAGGTCATTCTAATGGAATGATTGCTATAACGTGGGGTCATTATAGCAAGCATTGACTTTGTCTCCATTTATGTATTTGTAAATGTTTATTTTTTTTTTACCAGACTGCATGATGCAACACTATAAAGTTGATTGTTGTAATGATTTCTAGTCCCAGTTAAAATCATTTGCTTTAATCTGAAGATACTGTAAGTGCTAATTTTTTCTGAAATATAAAATAAATGAGAAAACTGTTAATATAGATCTATTTATTAGTAAATATATACAGGCTCTCTCCCAAATTGTTTGCATATCAAGTATCTCTGTAACCGTTGACTTTTGAAACATGCTTTCAATTACAAAAAGTTTTCAAATGATGTGCAGTTACATAAAATCTCAATTTGTTCGAGGAGAAAATGCTCACCCCTTGTTTTCAGTTTTCCCAAAATGGCCACGGAAGAGTTGGGGGGGGGGGGATCATCCAATGCTCTTAGAGTACTCTTCATCATGAAACAAAAAAAAATTGTTTCATGATGCCATCTTAACATCATAGGCCCTGGGTAAACAGAATTTTCTGAGGGTTCCCCCCCCCCCCACCACCACCTAGCTATAAATACATTCCTGCCCATTCGCATACTTCAAAACTTTAACCAGATCAAATTGTCACAAGACCTCCCCAGCATTCAAGGCTCTCGAGCTGAGGGATCATATGCCTCGAGTGAAATTGATTCTCCCCACTTAAAAATACCTGCTTACCAATTTACACACTTATTCCTGAAAATTGTAAATGGATCTAATTGTTTTGGGTCATGCGTTAAGGTTAAAAGTAAAGGGGAAGGGCATCAAAATCACTCGTGTGCTTAGGGCCTTCATATAGGTTAATCCGGCCCTAGCCCTCTCCAAAGGGTCAACCTTGCATAGAAATAGAATCCCAAGGTTTGTACAACATCTGCCATTTTTGTAGAATTGTCATCAGTGACGTCTTAATGCAAGTGCACCAGAGCATGGCACTCTGGATGCTGTTAAGATGTCCCTGCGCTTGTGATTTCTTGAAGCTATCAAAAGTATTGAATATTCTTTTTCATTCGGTATGTTGGGCAGGAATAAATTAGTTTTTAATTGGAAAAACTTTTATCCAAAGACAGGTATTCCCCTCCTCTCATTTTGGTCGCCAATTCGTATTTGTATGTAAAATTGTTTCATTTTGGATTTTAATTGGTTTTCTTTACAGATATTGACAGTTCAAAAGCTGTTCTGTTGTGGCAGCATGAGTACCATTCAAAATGGATAACATATCCTGAAGATAAACAAGATGTCATAAACAAAGCCTTTAATAAGGGTTATAAAACTGTCACTTTGCCCGATAAAGATCCAAAGAGACAAATTGTTTTGAAGTTTGATAAGATGTTCCAAAAAAACAAAGTTTCTGGATGGGAGCAACGCATTCGATGTTGTGTATATGACAAAGGTTTTTATGTGTGGCAGTGGAAAGATGATGATGGCTATTACACATCTTATATCCCAGGTGTATCGGTAGAATTAGAGGCATGTTTCAAGCAAGGAAAAAATATAAAATTTTTTCTACATGATGACTATGAAGTTGATTTAAAGAAATTTTCTCAAACAAATAAAAACACTGGAGCTGTTAGAGATGTAAAGAGAGAAAAGATAACAGTTGAAATGACTCCAGGAATTAAAAATATTGCTCATTCATTTAAAGCATATTTAGAACAAAAATGTGAAACTGATTCCAGTAGTGAAAATGATCAGAGGTATGAATGGAAAATATTTATTTAGAATTTTGTATTTGTCAATTTTTCTCATAGTGTGTGTGTGTGTGTGTGTGTGTTCAATATGTGAAGTTGCTAGTCAATTTGGGGTGTTGTCCAGTATACCTGGTATCTAAGTATACTAATATGTTCTTAACAAATGGCTGTTGATGATTTTAAATTTTATAATTTGGTACTTAAATCTTTGTTCAAATCATCCATAAACTTATTCTAAATAAAATTTGAATCTCAAATGAATTGAGAAATATGTTCATTAGTTGTTTTAAATATTGCTTTGCTTCTGTTCTGTCATTTTGTTTAATATGGGTATCTATCCATTTTAGTTTCTTTAGTTTATTTTAATTTTAATCCTGAAAATGAGCTTATAAATTAAAGTAGACAAGACATGGGAGAAATGTTAAAATTCTACTCTCTTTTAAACATCTGGGAATGGAGGGAAAATTATACTGACATTTTTGGAAGGCCAGTGTGTGTGATCTTATCAAACAGCTGTATCAAAATTTTTTTTTTTAAACACATTGATAACACCATTAGAATAGTATTAGAAAAAAATATTATAATGCGTCTTGAATTGTCAAAAATATTCAATATCCTGGTTTGTTAGTTATTTTATAATAATGAAATATGATGTCTGTCAGGCTGTATTTTAGCTGTTTTATTAAAAATTCTACCTACCAACCATCTCGGGAGCTAACATTTACCTTCATGAATCAGTTTGATTTCAAGACTGTCGGATGTACATGGTGTTTATGTATAAAATATTTCAAATTTTTATATATATATGTGTATATATGTTTTATTTTTTTAAGCTTAAATTTGCAATATTTATACACATGTTTATGAAGGATGTGAAGTTGATTCACTTCATAACTCCTTTCCCATCTCCTTTTCTAAAGCTGGTCTCCTGAATCTTCTAAAAAAACTTAAACCCCACTCTACTGGCCCTGATGGGATCCCCAATCACATCCTAAAATGTTCTCCTCATTATTTTCAATGTCTCACTGAACACTTCTAATCTACCCTCTGACTGGAAAATTAATAATATAATTCCCATCCATAAAACTGGTTCACTGTCCCACCCTCTCAATTTCAGACCTGTCGTAATCACCTCTTGCTGCAAGCTCTTTGAACACATAATTGCCAAGATTATCTGTACCCACCTCGACTCGATTTAACTTTTTCTTTCCTAACCAACATGGATTTAGATCGTTATCTGTATCTACCCAATTAACACTTTTCATACATGACTTAACAGACTCCATTAACAAAAACCTTCAATCCAATATCATTTTCCTAGATTTTTCCAAAGCATTTGACATGGTGCTCCATAATAAACTTCTACTAAAAACTTTAAAACCTTGGTCTAAATCTTCAACTGCTGAAATAGGTGGAGGCCTTCCTTATTAACCGTAGCCAGTTTGTCACGTACAAGGGCCAAAACTCCCCATTCCTTTATGTCAAGTCTGGCACACCCCAGGGCTCGGTCCTCTCACCATTACTATTTCTAATTTACATAAATGATCTACCCAACTCCATAAACTGCCATATCAGACTCTTTGCTGATGACTGTCATCTATAAAACAGTGTCCAATATTTTCCGACCAAGAATCTCTCCAACACAACCTTAACATTATTTCCGAGTGGTGCTCAACCTGGGAATTACCCCTCAATTTCTCAAACTGTTTTTATGAAAGTTACCAGTAAATGAATTCCCCGCGATTTCCCTTATTCAATAAACAACTCTTTGATCTCTGAGGTTTCCCATTATAAATACCTGGGCATTTATAATCTCTTGGAACCTCCACGTTGATTTTATCTTTAATAAATGTCTCCAAAAACTTTTTCCTTTGCCGTAACCTGAAATATTCCACCTGTCATGTCCGTCACTTGTGCTAAAATAATTTTCTGGTGCATAGATTTTTTTGCAATTTATCCAGCCCTGTGATTACTAGCATTATATATTTTCTCTATCATACATGATAATTCAAAATAAATGGTGCAAAAAAAAAAAACCACGCACGCCTGTGACTAAGGAATAAATCTACTTTATACGTATGAACATAATGTGTGAAAGATTGACTCCAAGTTTCATTTTGCAACACTAAAAAATTGCCATCTCCTAAGGAATTTTCACCAAAAGTGTTTTTATTCAAAATGAAAGCATAGGCACAAAATAAACAGCTTACGATGTGCTAGAACAGGAACTGACAAATAAAAAAAAAATTAGGCTCTCAGCTAAATTTTTAAGGAGCCAAATGTGGTTATTTTAAAAAGAAAAATCTGTCTTAAAATGATGTTTTTTCCACTTTTCTTAGACTTATTGATCTTCTTCCCATGTTGGAAAAGACACCACCACAAAATCCAAAAAATTTTGGGTCATATCTTTTGGACTCCAATTCAGGAGAGAATCACCCATAGGCACTAGTATGAAGGTTGCCATCAAGGTCCATGGATTTGAATCCAGCCAAAAGAACATCAGAAAAAGTTCTTCACCTATCGAGCCTGGGGTGACCACCGATAGATAGTGCCATTACTTCCCATCCAACTCCACTAGTTAGAAATTACCATATGGCGATATATGATTGGAGTTGGTGTGCGGTAAAGTAGGTAGATTGATCGGGCAATTGAATTGACCGCATCACCTATCCGTTCCTTCAACTGTTTCAAGTGCAGTAGAAGTGGCTTTTTCACGTATTCTCAAAGTGGTATTAAAAAAAATCACAAGGGGTTGTTGAAGCTTTAACGTGAGGCTTGACAAATCCCAATTTCCATGGCAACTAGAAAATCTGTACTAGTGCCTATGGGTGATTCTCTCCTGAATTGGAGTCCAAAAGATATGACCCAAAATTTTTTGGATTTTATGGTGGTGTCTTTTCCAACATGGGAAGAAGATCAATAAGTCTAAGAAAAGTGGAAAAAACATCATTTTAAGACAGATTTTTCTTTTTAAAATAACCACATTTGGCTCCTTAAAAATTTAGCTGAGAGCCTAATTTTTTTTTTATTTGTCAGTTCCTGTTCTAGCACATCGTAAGCTGTTTATTTTGTGCCTATGCTTTCATTTTGAAATAAAAACACTTTTGGTGAAAATTCCTTAGGAGATGGCAATTTTTTAGTGTTGCAAAATGAAACTTGGAGTCAATCTTTCACACATTATGTTCATACGTATAAAGTAGATTTATTCCTTAGTCACAGGCGTGCGTGGTTTTTTTTTTTTTGCACCATTTATTTTGAATTATCATGTATGATAGAGGAAAATATATAGTGCTAGTAATCACAGGGCTGGATAAATTGCAAAAAAATCTATGCACCAGAAAATTATTTTAGCACAAGTGATGGACATGACAGGTGGAATATTTCAGGTTACGACAAAGGAAAAAGTTTTTGGAGACATTTATTAAAGATAAAATCAACGTGGAGGTTCCAAGAGATTATAACTGTGCCATTTTTAATTTGAATCAGTGGAAGTCATCCAACTAGAGAAAAGGTTAATCAGCTTCTTCACTTTTAGTACAGGCTATACGTGCATTGGGAAAATGTGTGTGAGCAGGAGTTTTTCCTTTTATTGATGTATGTTGTTATCAGTCATTGAAGATTAAATTTTTGATTGCCAACGGTTCCTGAATTAAAGTACAGGGCACATGTCCCTTACAGGTTCTAAGATTGGTAGTGAAAGGGTTAAACTTAGCCAAGTTGCTCAATGGAATAGGTTGTGTGGTCTAAAAGAAACAGGCTTGTATGTGTGTGGAATTTATATATACCAGAGTCCTAGTCCCTCCAACAAGGATTTTGTTATATCAACAAAGCTTTGGAAAGAAACAACCATCATTCATTGATGTCCCAGAGGGAAGTGCTTAGGCAATATTGCCCATTACTCTGAGACCAAGTA